>NC_133618.1:517752366-518019866 GCF_048593235.1 Sminthopsis crassicaudata
ACAGATTCTAGAAAGGATGTCACAGACCACACATTAAGAACCTCTGCCCTCCTCTAATCTGAAAACAGATCACCTTGATAGATAAAACAGAAGCAAAACAAAATAATTCTTATCTAATGTCTATTACCACTGTACCGTCAGCCCCACATAATAGGCTTTGCTTGTTGTTATTTGGGGTCTTTGTATTAAATATAGCATAGAAATGGCTTTTTAATGTTCCTGGAACTTTTTATGTGCCTTTCTGTGCTCTAGCTTTCATCAAACTATTTTTTATAAGTACTTCATTTATGGGGTTATGTTCTCTCTTTCTGCTTCCTTTCCCCCTCCCTCTTTTCCACATTTTACAATAGGAACAAAGAAGCTCTCTACAAACCTTAAAGTACTACATAAACATTAGCTATGATTTGTAGTTATAACATCTGAGTTCTCAAAGAAGATACCTAAGCAGTCCACACTAATTCTTTTAGATGTATCACCTTTTTTTCCTCTTTATCAATATTTTGTTTTTTATATTCTTGCTATTTCTTATCTCTTATTATTAATTTGATAACTATATTTCAATATGATTAATTTCCTTAATAATCCTATGTATTTTACTTTATGCATTTAAAAACATTGTTCTGAGAAAGATCCCTAGTCTTCATTAGACTGCCAAAGGAATCAATGGCACACATAAAAAGGTTAAGAACATTGACTTTATAGTATTGTATCTCATTTTTCTAAATTCCCCCCAAATACCCCTAAATTAAACTATGTTTAAATGACCCCTTCCTTACCCAACAAAATATCCAAAGCAACCCATTCTCTTTTTGCCCAAGGTACCATTGCTTTCAAATAACTAGCACATTCTTGGTAGTTGGTCAGAATTAAGTCCAGGGTAGCAATTCCCCTTGTTTCTTCTGTCTTCTGAGAGAAAATTTCAGCACAGTAAGTCAGAAATTTAACACATGCTTAACCAGTAAGCAGACTGAGTGGAGTCATAACAAGGAAGTGGCAAATGGGGCTTTCCCCTAGGGACACCAAATTTAACAGCTACTGACAACATTTTTAGTTCTTCAGTAATATAGAAACAATAAAGCACAGTACATAATTAGCAAGAATAATCACTTAAAATTGGAAGCTAACAGATGGTGGGGCTAGGTTGAGCTCCTGTTACCCCCCAAGCCTGCCTTCCTGTCATGCAAGGTGAAATTTGGTTTGCCCTATGAAAAGAAGGAAAGAAGGAAGGAAAGAAGGAAGGAAGGAAGGAAGGAAGGAAGGAAGGAAGGAAGGAAGGAAGGAAGGAAGGAAGGAAGGAAGGAAGGAAGGAAGGAAGGAAGGAAGGAAGGAAGGAAGGAAGGAAGGAAGGAAGGAAGGAAGGAAGGAAAGAAAAGAAGCATGAAGGTGATAAGGAAAGAAGGACAGAGGAAGAATGAGAGGAAAGGAAAAAAGAAGAAAGAAAGGAAAGAAGGAAGGGAAGAAAGAAGAAAATAAGCTAACTATATAAAAATGCCACTCCATCTATGTCTAAAAAATAACATTACACAGACACATAGTTTTAAAAGTGAAATAAATAGATATTCCATAAAATGCATAAAATACCAGAGAGTACCTTGGTAGAAAAAGGTCACTGTGTGTGTGAGTACATATGTACATGTGTATGTGTTTATGTGTAAGATATAAACAAATTATTTGCACAAATTATTTTAATGATTGACATTTTCTCCAACTGCTTCAGCATGGTTCTAAATAAAACATACATGTACTAGAATCCATCCATAACTGTACATCAGCAAATATTTATATTTAATGTCAGTCAATGAACATTTATTTGCTAAACTTTAAGACTACAATATAAACAGAGAGAAAGACAGTGCCTACCCCCTAGGAGCTTACATTCTAATGGAGTAAGACAACACATAGAATGAAGCTGGAGACATTGGCAGAGATATTTAAGAGAAAGTCCAAGAGGAATTTGGCTGGCACAGGTTTACTCCTTAAAATGGAAGGATTGCTGGATTGGAGAGTACTTCTAATATTCAATGCCACTAAGCTTTCAATGTCCCTCTCCACTTCTTAAGCCCTATGAATCCCAGAATCTAAAACCCTCACACTGGGGCATATATCAAATGGCGATTTTTTCCTATTAGCCTTATCAATTTTTAAAAATTCTTCTGAGTTAGCTTGGTTTAAATTTTCCTGATTAGCTGTCCCACAATTTTGTCCTTTACTCATCAGCATCCAACAAAAGAAAGGAAAAATTTTCCCACAGTGAAAACCAGGAAATTTCTTAGAATCTAAGTTTTATGCCCGAGGTACCCAGTAAGAAAGGACAAGACTTAAAGGTGCTTATCAGAAATTACTTCTTTTTTCCCCTTAAGACCTCTTCCTCCTCCCATCTCTAAGGCCATTTCTGATAAACTATAAAGATTTGAGTCAGCTAGAGTAAAAAATCGTTGCAAGCTGTGATCAATGAGATCAGGGTAGGCAGTCTGATTCACACTGTTGCCTAAGAAGCCCTTTTTCAAATGACCATATCTTCCAGATAGAAAGTGACCTCCTAATGTCTGCTATATATGATGTGAAGGGTAGAACATAAAATAAATACCTCACTTTATAATAAAATGAAGAAAAATTTAAACTTTTGCAACAATATTATCAAAATCTAAAATAAATTCTTGACTATTACTTTTCAGCGGAGAGCAAGGCCAATAAATACACATGGGTTTTACAAAATGTTAGATTTGATGCTGTCAGATGCACATGCTGCTTCCTGAGAAATATGGGGAAATGGGACAGCTCCTCAAGGCATACTTTGTTCAGTAATCAATCAATCAATCAAAAAACATTTGTAAATGTGCCAGGCATAGCACTAGGCACTAAAGACACCAAGACAAAAATGACTCTCTGTCTTCAAGGAATTTATATCCTAAGAAGAATTAACATATATACATAAAAATAAAAAAAATTCTTGTTGCTTTCGTCATGACCAACTTTTTGGTTCCTCATTTGGGGATTTTCTTGGGAAAAATACAATGTAACTTCAGCTGAATAAGACATGTAAGATCTAAGAAAGAGCAATATCATGAAAACTCAGTGTATTGAAGAAAGAGGTCTTGTTCAATAGTTTCAAATGCTACGGAGAGACTGGGAAGTGTGTCTTGAAAAAAAAAAACACATAAGTTAACATTTATATAGCACTTACTGTGTGCCCGGCACTGAGCTAAGCATTGTACAACAGTTATCACATTTGATCCTCACAATAATTCTGGAGTTAGATGCTATTATTATTCTTATTTTGCACTTGAGGAAACTGAGGCAGAGATTAAGTGACTTACCCAAGATCGCACAACTAGTGTTTGTCAGTACTTGGATTTAAGCAGGTCTTCCTAACTCAAGCCCCAGTGTCCAATCTACTATGCCCCTTCACTGCCCCTAGGATTTGGCAGTTTTAAAAGATTATTGGAAACTTTAGAGAGGGAAGTTCCAATTGAATAATAATGTTGAAACATATTCTCAAGCTGTTGAGAAGGAATGGGTAAAGGGGAAAGGAAGGTAACAAATATAAAAGTCATTTTCTATGAGTGACATTAAAACGGAAAAGACATGAAGATAATCAATATCTTAAGGGGATGATAAGCTTAAGTAAGACTTTGGTAGTTGGATTTGTTTTGTTTTGTTTTGTTCTTTTAAGGCAGAGATGTTTATAGGCAGCAGGAAAGAAACCAATAGTTAGGAAAAGAGTGAAGATGAAAGAGTTGAGAGTGGTGATTGTAGCCATAAGCAACTAGAGGAAAAAGGGGAGGACTCATCTTCTACTCCCAGAACATCATGCTTTCCCCATCATAAGGACATCACCAAAAAATCCTACCATTGTGGTGATGGCTTTAGCTTTAGGATTCAATACTTCCTTGGCGCCATGAGGTGCTTCTCCCCTATAAGTAGAAGAAAGAACAAAAGACTCCTCTCAAAGCCTCTCTTAATAAAGCATTTAGAATTGCTAAGTCTCCGTTTCTCACCAGCTATTCTCCTGGCACCTCCCACCTCTTCCCTTTCAGCTTCCTTTTTTTATATTGTCTTCCTCCACTAGATTGGAAGTTACTTAAGGGCATAAGCTGTCTTTTTCTTAAGTGTATCCTGAGTCCTTAGTACAGTGCTTGGCCCATAGAGCAAATGTTTATTACTTTTGATTATCAATGGTACCATTGATACACTAGATACACTAGAAAGGTTAGCTTCAGTGTAGAGAAGGGGTGCCCCTTTAGAGGAGACCAGAATACAGAAAAGGGAATAGAATTGAACAATTTTGAGAAATAGAGAAGAAGAAAAGAGGGAATGAATGACTCCAATTTTCTTAGTAAAGTACAAGGCTAGGTTCTTCGCTTAGCAGAAGAGGTAGAAAAGGAAAAGGAAAAGAGAAGGTTGGAAACAATCACTATAGGAAATATGGAGTCAATTAAGATGTGTTTAAATAACATAAATTTGTAGTGTATGTCATATGTTAAATTTATTCTTCAAGGCTTCATCTCCAAAGATCTTTTCCTGATCATTCTAGCCTAAAATGATTTCTTCTCTGAAATGCCCCAATGTAATGCTTACATTAGCATGTAAGCATGATAGCTCAGACCCATAATCTCACTTAGTAGGGATGCTTAAACTGGTAGATCTCCAGTCAAGAAGTTCCAGGCTGCAGTGGGCCAAGCCAGTTGGTTATCCATTATATGTTTGATGAGCCACCCCCCCCAAAAAAAGAGAACCATTAGATTGTCTAAGGAAGGGAAATCTGTCCAGAACATTAACAGAGCTGGGTTGAAAGGTCCTGGGTTTGTCAAAATGGGACTAGGTATATGAGCTTCTGTCCTTTGAATCTGGGTCAGAAAGCGAGAACTATTTTTAACTTAGTTTCTTAAGGCAGGAGTTGATTTGTTTTTGTCTATTTCCTCAATGCTTAATATAGTACCTGATCAGCAAGATCTTAATACATGCTTGGTTGTAGGATCCCTGTGGCAATTATTTTCTGTGCAATTTATTTGGCAATGATTCACATACTATTTTATCTGTTCTATTGTTGCTTTGTATTATGATTTAAATATTTTGTGGTTTTAACTTAACTAGAGGTAGAAGATTACAGAGTTAGATTTTAGAGATTGTCTAGACAATACCCTAATGTTATTTATATAATATCACAGATTATGGAGCTGAAAGTGGCAGAAATAACATTTCCATGTCCCAAAATGAAAAAAAATTTGAGTCCCTGAGAAATTGTCACTTGTCTAAGTTCATACAATATGTACTCTCTCTTATGGAGAATGAACTTTTGATGGGACAGGACAACACAAAAATGACTAATATAGAGTTGAAACCCTAGATAAGTTCAAGGCAACCTGAACCAGATAACCTCCACCCTAGGTTAATGAAAGAATTACCAGCTATAAATGCTAGACTAACTCTAGTGATCTTTGAAAAATGGTAGAGAATGAGAGGGATATCCAAAAATTGGAGCAGTGCCCTAATTTTTTAAAAATGGTAAGAGAGTAATCTATAAATAAGAAACCATTAAGTTTGACAACAATCCCTGACACAATTCTAAATATATTTTTAAAGAGGGAAGAAGTATTGATGAATTTCTTAAAAGGATAATGTTAAAAGAGCCGGACTAGTTTCATCAAGAACATTTGAGGACAAATGACCCTTTTTTCTTTTGTTGATATGCTTTCAACAGTTAGATAAGGGAAATACCATAGATATAGTTTACCTAATCTTTGGCAAATATTCAATAAAGTGTTTCATTCTAGTCTTTTGGAAGAGATAACAAATGTGACTTAGATATTAATACAGGAAGATGGTTGAATGGACCCAAAGAAGCCCATGAATAATTTGATATCAGCCTGCAGATTGGTCTTCAATTGAGTTCCCCAAAGTCTTTATTAGTGATCTTGATTAAGTCAAGAACCCCTTATATCTTGATAGACAACACAGTGGAGAACTGAATCAAGATACAAGGGGATCGTGACAAATTGTAACACTGAGCACAATCTAAAGAAAAATGTAACAAGGATAAGTGTAAATTCTTACACTTAGGTTCAAAATCAGGTTTAGAGACAGAAGACACTAAATAGAAGCTCATGTAGAAAAATCAAAACACTGTGCAAAGATTTTGGGAGGGGACAAGAAATTCAACTGGAATCAATAGTGTGGTATGGCAGAGAAAAAACCTACTGCAATATTAGACTATTCTGAGAGACATGACATTGAGGAATAAGGAGTGACAATCTCACTTTATTCTGAACTAGGTAGGCCATGTTTTAAAATAGTTTTTGTTTCTGAGCACATTTTAGGTAGGGCACTAGTAAAAGGTAGAGCAGATGAAAGAAATCAACCACAATGCCAAAAGTACTTGAGTTCATGCCATTTAAAGATCATTTTAAGCAACTAAGGGCATATATAGAATGAAGAAGAGAAGGGAAACTTAACTAGCACATAATGGCTTTATAGCTACAAATGTATGCATATACATATGCATATATACATACATATATATGCATATACATATGCATATATACATACATATATATATCATATATAAGTATATGCACAATATTCCAGTATTTCAAGGGTCATCATAAGAAAGTTTAGGTTTGGCCATTGGGCCTTAGAAGGTAGGACTAGAATAAGGGGTGGAAGTGAGAGAGAAGCAAATTTAGATTGGATGTCAGGGAAAACTTTCCTAACAATGAGAACTAAACAAAAGTGGATTGGGCTACTTCAGGAGATGACAGGTTCTCCCTCATAGTTTTCAAGCAAAGACATCATACTTGTGAGATATTGTGAGAGGATTCTTATTAAGGTATCAGTTGGACTAATTGAAGTACCCTCCCAACTCTGAAATTGTGTGATTTTGTGATAGCTTGTCTTTTTTAAAATAATATTTCATTTACCCTCAAGTTACATGTGAAGTCAATTTTTAACATTCTTTTTTTAAAAAATTGAGTTCCAAATTTTCTCTCCCTTCCTCATTTTCTCTTCCCTGAGACAGTAAGCAATTTGATATAAGTTATATATGTTCAATTATACAAAACATTTCCATATTAGTCATGTTGTGAAAGAAGACAGAGACCTGAAGGGAAAAAAAAAACACAAAAAATATAGAAAATGAAATATGGTATGCTTTGATCTGTATTTATACTCCATCAGTTCTTTCTCTAGAGGTGGATAGGATTTTTCATCATGATTCTTTTGGAATTGTCTTGGATCATTGTATTGCTGAGAATATTTAAGTCAATCACAGTTGATCATTGTACAATATTTGATATTACTATGTATAATATTTTCCTGGTTTTGCTCACTTCATTTTGCATTCCTTCATGTAGATCGCCAGCTTTTTCCTAAAATCATGCTGCTCATCATTTCTTAGAACAGTAATATTCCATTACAATCATATACCACAACTTGTTCAGTCATTCTCTAATTGATGGATATTGCTTCAATTTCCAGTTTTTTGGAAGAGTTGCTAAATATTTGTAAAGATAGGTCATGTTCTTGTTTTTTAAAGATGATATCTTACCAGTCAGCCCATGAGGTCCTCAGGATGGGGGTACTGACATTGTACCTTGTATGATGCTTTGCTAGGGATTGTTATAGATATAATAAAATGAGAGATGCTCAATAAATATGTGTTGATTTTATTTGATTTCTCTTTGTAGTCCAAAAAAGTTAACATATTTCCCACAGCAGTGTGTACCTAGGGACTACCTCCTGCATCTATGCCTCTATCACTTCTCAGGTGTGTAATCTATCGGTGTGTGGAATGAAAACAAACTCTTTTTACAGACACAGCAGGCATTGATTCACATGGAGGCTGTAGTTTCCATGGCCATCAACATATTTCTTCTTTCTCAGGCTTCTGAGATTAAATCAATGGCCTTAATGAACTATTCCAAAAAGCTGTGAGTTTTTTAGGGCCCCTGACAAAATGAAGAACACATTTGTTGTGGTGGATTGTGTTTGAAGGGATGTTGGTTTTGTTTTGTATTGTTTTGTTTTTTCAATTTCTGTGAGACATGTGATTACTTTGTTTACAATAAATAGACTAAATGTCTTCTCTTTTCCATTAGTGAGGTTAGGAACAAACACAGGTAATTCTATCTCTTATATAGGACACTATTTAATTCACCTTTGGGGTTAGAATAAAGCTGAAAAATGTTCTTAATAATGCTGCCTTTGTAGCACTTAATGTTCATGATTGAGCTTGTTCACTAATTCTCTTGGCTAGGAAAAAATGGCATTAAAAAGGACACTTGAATAGAAAGAAAATGTTCAACTACAAGATGTGACTGGAAGGCCAGCGGGAAATGAGCTTCAAGTTAAGAAGGACTGCTTTCTTTCACTCACAGAAATGGATCACGCTACCTAAATAAGGACACAAACACTGAACAAGGTCATTGCAGAATTATCAATGAAACCCACAGGCTAAGTAAAATGAGAGTGTTCTTTTAGTAATGAACTTTCTACTACTAGGCCAGTGTATTCAATGCTTCCCTAATGCTACTTTCCCTTTCAGACTTTCAGAGCATTGTTCTTTTTGCTGTTCCCAAATGAACTTCGATTAACAACTTGAATGCCTCTCATAATCATGTCTGACTCCTTTCTATTCACAGCCACCACCTCAGTTCAGACACATTGCCTCCAGCTTAAATTATTGCAACAGCTCCTTAATTGGTCTTAAGGCAGGCTGTCTCTTCCCACTCTTGTTCATTCAGCACATAGCTACTATATTATTTTATTTAAGCACAAAGCTGACTGTACTCTTCTACCCCCCAAACTAGCAGCTCACTATTGCATCTAGGATGAAATATAAACTTTTAAAGAACTTCACAGCCTGGTCTGGTTTCATTTTTCCAGCTTCATTGGATATTACTATACCTACATAATCCTTTCCCACACCCCAAGTTTGCACTTCATGCTCCAACTAGGCTGAATCTCACACAGGACACTCCACCTCCAAAATATGTGCATATATACTGACCATTCTCCACACCTGGAATGTGCTTACTCCCTCTTCACCTCTGACTCCTAGAACGCTCCTACTCTTTCAAGATGTAGCTTAAGTATCATTTCTATGATAAATCTTTCCTTATCTGTCCCCCACATACTAGTGCCCTTCTTCCCAATCTGCTCATCATTTAACTTTTTATTTATTTATTTCATATTTATATATATATATATACACATATATATATATATATATATATACATATATATATATATAATTGGTGTCTCCTTCATTAGAATATAAGCTTATTGTAAGTAGAATTTGTTTCATCTGTTTTGTTTGCATCTTCAGTGTCTGGCACATAGTAGGTACTTAAGTGCTAGCTGATAGTCATAGAATTTGAGAATTGGAAGGACTTAAGAGGTCATCTAGTTGTAATAGAAAGAAAATCACAGTCAACAATTAAAACTAGTTGGTTGGTTGTTGTCCTTCGTCCTTGAATGGGAATAAAATCACACTAATAAGAGCCCCAAAGGCTCTACCACCAGTCAAATAGTTCACATGAACATTTGTGCATCTCATATTTCTTTTGAGCTACTGCAATTCTACTATGTTCATAATGCACAGTGCTCTATGAAAGAAAGAACGCCAATGTCAATAATTTAAATTATAAGCTAATGAAGAGGTTTTTTTCATCTATAGTTATAATTCAAGCAATGTGATATAATGGAAACAGTACCAGTATTGGAGTAAGATAGTTTTTTTTTTTTCTTGTATTTCACATTGGCTAAGAAATAAGTGGTGGATCAGTGGAATAGATAGCTGGAATAGATTAGGTACACAAGACACATTAGTCACTGACTGTAGTAATCTACTGTTTGATGAACCCACGACTTCAACTTCTGGGATAAGAACTCACTATTTCACAAAAACTGCTGGTAAAACTGAATAATAATATGGCAGAACCTAGGCAAAGAACAGAATATCATACCATATCCCAAAATAAGGTCAAAATGGGTACATGATTGAGACATAAAGGCTGATACCACAAGCAAATAAGGAGGGCAAGTAATAGTTTACCTGTCAGATTTGTGAAGAAGAAGAATTGTGAAGACATTTTTTCCTAAAAAAGAAATAGAGACCATTATGCAATGCAAAAATGGGTACTTTTCATTACATTATATTCAAAAGGTTTTGTGCAAATAAAATCAATGCAACCAAGATAAGAAGGAAAGCATAAAGATGGGAAACAATTTTTACAGTGTGTGGTTTCTAATAAAGATCTCATTTTTCAAATAGAGAACTGAGGCTAATTGATAAGAACAGAAGTCATTCCCCCAATTTAAAAATGGTTAAAGAATATGAACATGCAGTTTTCAGATGAAGAAATTAAAGCTATTGATAGTCATATGAAAAAATGCTCCAAATCACTATTGATTAGAGAAATGTGAATTAAAACAACTCTGCATATGACCTCATATCAGATTAGCCAATATGACAGAAAAGGAAAATGATAAATATTAGAAAAGATATGGGGAAATTGGGACACTAATGTATTGTTGGTAGTGTTGTGAACTGATCTATTTTGGAGAACGATTTGGAACTACGCCCAAAAAGCTAAAAAAAACTGAGTATATCTTCTTTGATACAGCAATACACTACTAATTCTGTATCCCAAAGAAAGAATTGAAAAGGGGAAAGTACCTACACATACAAAAAATTTATAAAAGCTCTTTTTGTGGTAACAGAATTGGGTATTGAGAATGAACGTTCATCAATTGAGGAAGGGATGGACAAGTAGTAGTATATGAATGTAATGAAATATTGTTATATCATAAGAAATGATGAGCAGGTGGATTTCAGGAAAAAACTGGAAAGACTCATATGAATTAATGTTGAGTGAAGTGAACAGAACCAGGAGAATATTGACAATTCCAAAAGACTTGTGAAGGAAAAGCTTATCCATCTCAAGAGAAAGAACTATGAAGTCTGAATATAAATGGAAGCATGAAATTATCATTTTTGTGGGTTTTTTTGTAGTTTTTCTTTTTTATTTTGTTTCTTCTTTCACAATATGATTGATGTGAAAATATGTTTACATGATTGCACATGTACTTTATATTGCTTGCTGTCTTGAGAAGAAAGATGGGAAAGAGGGATGAGAACACAAATTCTGAATTCAAAATCTTATAAAAAATAAATGTTGAAAATTGTCCTTGGTACTGGTTAAGAAACAGAGTAGTGAATCTTAGAAAAAAAATATACAAGACATGATAGTCAATGACTATAATAATTTAGTGTTTGAGACTCTAGATTCTGGGATAAATTTGACATAGATGGAAAAAAACTAGATATTGACCAATATCTAACACCCTATACCAATAAAAAATTGAAATGAATTCATGATTTTGACAAAAAGGGTGATACTATAAGTAAATTAGGAGAGCAAGAGATGTTCTACCTGTCAAATATGTGGAGAGGGGAGAAATTCATGACCAAAAAACCCCTAGAGAATGTTATAAAATGCAAAATGGATAATCTGGATTATACTAAATTTTTTTTTTGCATAAAGCCAGTGAAGCCAAAATTAGAAGGAAAGCAGAAAGCTAAGGGGGAAAATTTATAGTCAGGATTTCTGTTAAAGATTTCCTTTCTAAAATAGAGAACAGACTCAAATTTACAAGAATACAAGTCATTTCTCAATTGTTAAGTGATCAAAGACTATGAACAATTTTCAGACCAGCAAATTAAAACCATTTCTAGTCATACAAAAAATGCTCTAAATCACTATTGATTAGAGAAATACAAATTAAGACAACTCTAAGGTACCACCTCACACTTCTCAAATTGACTATGATAACAGGAAAAAATAATGATAAATGTTGGAGGGGAGGTGGGAAAACTGAGATGTTACTGGATTGTTGGTGGAGTTGTGAAACAATCCAACCAATTCTGGAAAACAATTTGAAACTATTCCCAGGGCTATAATATTAAGTCTACCCTTTGATCCAGCAGTTCTCTATTGGGTTTACATCCTAAAGGATCATAAAAGAGGAAAAATGACCCACATATGCATTAATATTTGCAATACCCCTTTTTGTAATGGTGAAGAACTAGAAATTGAATGGATATCTATCAGTTGGGAAATGGCTAAATAAGTTATGGTATATGAATGTGATGGAATATTATTCTGTGATAAAAAAAAGGATGAGCAGGTGGATTTCAGAAAAGCCTGGAAAGACTTACATAAACTGATTCTGAGTGAACTGAGCTGAACCAGGAGAATATTGTACACAGCTTCAACAAAGTTATGCCATGATCAACTGCAAAAACTCTTTTTAGTAATGCTGCAATTAAAGACAATTCCATTAGACTTGAGATGGAAAATGCCATCCACATCCAGAAAGAGAATTATGGAGAGTGAATTGAATCGAAGCACAGTATTTTCACTTTGTCTTTTTTTTTCTCGTGTTTTTTTCTCTTTTTAATGCTATTTATCTTGTACAACATGACAAATATAGAAACATGTATAAAAGAATTACATATATTTAACACACATCAAATTACTTGCTGTCTTGGAGAGGAGGGAGTTAAGTGAAGGAGGGAGAAAACAGTCTTACACAAAAGGAGGGAAACACATAGTCTTACAAAAATAAATGCTAAAAACTATATTTTTATATATTTGTAAAAATAAAATACTATTTTTAAAAAGAAAACTATGTTTACATGTAATTGGGGAAAAACACAATTTATAAAATAAAGATATTGTTATAAATCATGTCTGACTCTTCATGATCCAATGTGAGCTTTTCTTGACAAAGATACTGCAAAGATTTGCTATGTCCTTCTCCAGTGGATTAAAACAAATAGAGGTTAAGTGACCAGGCCAGAATCACCCAGTTAGAGAGTGTATGAAGACAGATTTGAATGCAAATCTCTCTTACTCCAGGCCCAGAACTCCAGGCACTAAGCCATCCATCTGTCTCTGGTGAGAATAAGGTAGAGCTGGCTTCAAGTCTTGCTTCTGATTGTATGATATTGAACAAGTCACTTAACATTTTATGCTCTGGGTAACTATTAATGACTATAAAGTTGTAGAGAAAGTGTCATACCACATTGACATAGGGAATTTCCTCACCTAGGAATCTGCTATTATTAATGTCCTTTAAATATGAAGCAACTTAGAGATGTTAAAAAAGGCAAAAATTATTTTCATGTAAACAAAAATACGTTGTTTGTCAAATGAAATAAGAAATCACTATTGTAGCAGATAAACATTTTGATAACTAAAAGTAGGGGAAAACTTTATTTTAATCAAAAAGTATACCTGTGTGTGTGTGTGTGTGTGTGTATATACATACATATATATATATATATATATATATATATATATATATATATATATATATATATATTTCAAATATATACACACATTTCAAATATGATTTGAGCAGCGAAATCATAGATTCAATTCTTATTCTTATCCCTGTATAACTTTTATGTCCCCAAACTCCCCAAACTTTATATTCATACTTGAGAAAATTTTGGGAATATCCACCCCTGGCATATATTGCCAGCGTTTGAACCTGAACTTGCTGTTTCCCCTGTTGGTAATACAATCGATAAAGTTGCTTATG
Source organism: Sminthopsis crassicaudata (assembly GCF_048593235.1). NCBI lineage: Eukaryota > Metazoa > Chordata > Mammalia > Dasyuromorphia > Dasyuridae > Sminthopsis > Sminthopsis crassicaudata. Next base: position 517,765,975 of record NC_133618.1, read on the forward strand.
CTAGCAATTTCAACTTACCTTGCATTGCACTTTTTGATGATTTTAATTCAATCATAATATGGTATATGTTTGTCATATTGATGTCCATGTTGTCCTTCATTTTTGAAAATGTCACCGCTGACAATCATTTCTATCACTGGGTTTTTTCCCATGGCAACAGCATTTGGCTAATGTAAATTGCAGTAATTGATATGTCCAAATTCTTCAGTGAGGTTGACATTTTAAACTAGAATTAAAAGTACTTTAAGTTCTGGTATCAGTCTGATGCTTATGCTTCTTCTCCATTCTCTGAAGGACACCTTCTAACGTATCTGTCAAAGTCCTGAATTATATCTGAGACATTAAAAGATCCTTCAATCACTCAAAAAATAATCTTTCCATAGATGTTTACCCTAAGTTGTTGGGTGAGCCTCTGATTTCTTAACATCCCAGGTTTTTGTGAAAAACAAGAACAATGGGAGACTCAAAGCTCTGGGATTACTTGGGTCAGACAGAATCACGAGTTCAGCTTTAAATTACTGCCTTTCAGTCTTTGATTCCTATTCTTCACATGATGGTCAGGAATCTGAAGGCAAGGCAGCTGTCATGACATTTGTAAGCAACAACTTGGTTCCTAGAGCTGATTTTGGATTTGGCTTAAAGAGATAAGCCTAAGATCCCTATGTCTGACATTCATCATCTGGACTCTTCTGTAGGAGTCCCAGACTTTTAGCAGTGGGGTGTGAATTTGTCTCAAGAACAATATACCTGGCAAAGCAATTACTGTCACTCAGTATACATTTTGACTAACAAGATTAATTTCTCCAAGGACTATAGTAACACTAGGGTGTTTCCATCTGCCATTGAAGTTGTAATGTCTAGATAGAAATAAGTTGTATAACAAAAAGATAAGTTACACTAAGTTTAGTACAAAGCTTGAGATATTAATTCACATGAATATATATATATATACATATTTATTTTATATGCATATGTATAGTGCACATATGTGCAGACCCAAATTGTATATGTCATTGAATATTTTATATTTTGAATATATTGTGTATTATTGAATATAAATCTATACATTAACTAATGTTTATGTTTTTGTGACATGACAAAGCTACAAATAATGCAATGCAGAGCAAGATTTAAAACAGAAAGGAAACTCTAAGCACAGTCATGATGTTCTATCTTATTCATTTTTTTCTGGTGGCTAATATTCAAAATCAAGTTTAGGGATATTACTAGCTTAAAATTTCAACTCATTCAGCAGTTGGCTTGAAGCTTGTAGGCTAATCAGTCAGAATCCATGGTTGCTGCTTGAGTTTGAATTTCCCTGATGTTGCTAGCAGGCTTTCTCTTTAAAAGTGAGTGTTAGTAACTTAGATGCTATGGACTTTAATCTCCAAAGTGATAGTCACTAATCACACAACTATTATTGTCCAGCTGAAGGAGTAGAATTCACTTCAATTCCACAAGTATTTATTGATGTTTTTTTCCCTTCTCTAAAATTAAAAACTCAAAAGCAAGATCAGGCACCACATTATATGTGGACTCATATAATCATCCCTTTATCTTTAGAATAATTAACTTGATAATTAATTAACATGTCTCATATTTTCGATAGTTTTATTTTTCTTCATATGATAAGAACTAAGATTAATAATATAGCTGGTGGATGTATAGTCTCCCTTAATAAGATGTAAGCTCCTTTGGAAAAGGTTCTGTTTCACTTCTGTCTTTTTATCCACAACCCCTAGAATAGTATCTGGCACATAGTAGGTGCTTTTTAAATGCTTCTTGTTTGATCATTATTTCCTAATTCAAGTCATGGTGAGTGTGTGTGTGTGTGTGTGTGTGTGTGTGTGTGTGTGTGTTTAATAGACTTTTAGGCAAAGAAATTTTACTTGGGTCACCGTGGAAGTGACTTTCATGGCATCTCAGTGATAAAAGCCTAAATTCTCACTGAAGTACAACTTGCTTCACAGCAGATGGCAAGCTCTTGACTACTTCTTCCAGACAGGCTAACTTGTAAAATAGGTTCATTTTAAAGATAAGAGTCTGAACCAAATACATCTTGTATCAATGTGGGAATAGCTTTAGATTTATGGTCTAGGCTTGAAACCACCCAAGTCAGAACAATAGGAATGATTGACATATGTAACTCCCTTCCCACCAAATCCTTAAGCAGATTGTAAATGGAATAGTGATTGGTACCAGCATTTCTAGCACTCTGGAAAACACCCACTTACAAGGTCCAGGCCTCAATGAATAGCAATTAGTACTCTGAAAAGAAGAAAACTTTCCATAAAAGAACTCTAATGAGATGGGTCTTTGGACTTATTGCAGCAAAATGGCTTCCCAGTCTATACAAAATGCTTCTCAGACTCTTTTCTAGGAAAGAAGAGTTTGCTCCAACTATCAACAAACAAGGGACCATCACGACTGAGCTTCTGGAACATGATAGTTCTCTTTTTTCTAGCCTAGATTTTTTTTTAGCCTTCCCTTAAAACCTCTATTAGCCATCACTTGTGTCACTGGATTTGTAATCTCCTCAGCCCTGACTATCAAGTAAGGAAAGCAGCCCTGCTGGCAAGCAGACAGGGGTCTGGGAAGGCCTTCCCATTCCCAGCTGGCCAGTGGAGCCGGAAGCCTGGCAAGGCTGTCTACGAGCCGTCTGGCGAGGGAAATAGGAGAGGCGAGGAGGCGGCTCAATTCCCAGCTGGCAGGTCCTCTGGAAGGTGGGCTCTATTCCCTTTGGCTTGGAAAGTGGAACAGGAGGCCAAAAAATAAGGTTTAGTTCCTGTCAGCTTGTCAGCTTGCTTATGGGCTTCCTTAGTTAACTGAGGCAGGAAGATGGGTGATGGACTACAAGCGACAGGCTGGCAACTGAGCAGTAGGGAAAGGCTGGGATCAGACTGGTTCTGGCTGGCTCCATTAAGGGTCAGAGTCTTGTTGCCCAGTGCCTTTCTCATTTCAAAGGAAATAGATGAGGAATTAGGGTATGTGCAAAAGGGCTATTATTTGTGGAATTTTATTTTATTTTATTTTTTTTTTGCTATTTTGTGTTTCATTTTTTTCCCTTCAGGAAATAACTATAGACTCAAAGTGTAAAGATTTGCATTTCAAAGCTTAGCAAACCTCCCCTCTGCAGTCTTACCTAAGGATAAATGGCATTAGGTCTTAAATTTAAGTTTTGACTTCTTCTTTTGCAATAGGCAGTGTGCTTTTTTTTTTTTTTTAAGTTGGTTGAAATGAAAAATATTTTAAATTTGAAAAGGGACCTGTGTACCTTGAAGGAAATATCCATATGTACATGTAGTGTGACTTTAATGAGTGCCTGTTTTAGACAAGCCATCTAGTAAATGTATAATCAACTCTCACTTATTGAAAGAAAAAAAATCATGCCTACAGTGAGACATAGCAAGGTAACTCTTACTTTGAAGTTTGTTGACAGCCAGTCCTCCTTTTCATTATTTGCATTGTTGGCGCGTCAAACTGCACTCTTTACTCAGTTCTTGTAAGCAACCTGAAGACAAACGGGGAAGCAAGTCATTTGAAACCCAAAGCTTTCCAGGAAGCAGTTGTGAGGAAGCAGCTCTACTTAGGATGGTGCTTTGCATTAACCTGAGAGATGAGCCTCTGTTTCTTGCAGCAAGTAGATTAAAATGAAAAATTAAGCATGCTTCAAATGAGAGGAAATAGACAACTCTATTTTTTTCCTGAATCATATATTTACAATGCGCCTTCATTTTTTTAAATGAATTTCTCCCTCAAAATGAACCACTATTCAAAATTACAGTGCAACAAAACCACATCCTTAAATGAGTTTTTATTGAAATAACTGTAATATTAGCACTTACTTTAATGGCACTTTTAGGTTTACAAAGTGATATACACATACACACATATATTTATACATATATTTTATTTATATATATATGTGTGTGTGTATATATATACATATATATGCGTAAATTTTGTCTTATAATACCTCTGAAAGGGTGTGTTTGTGTGTGTGTATACACATATTTATTTATATGTATATGTGTTGTATACATATATATTTGTGTGTATGTGTCTTACAACATCCCTGAAAAGGTATATTATATATATATATATATATATACACACACATACATATTTGTTAATATGAATATTGAATATGTATCTATATATGAATATATGCCTGCATACATATAGATATATATTATATATATGTATATTTGTTGTGTATATATGTGCCTTACAGTGTCCCTAAAAGGGTAGGTCCTTTGGGGGGATGAGGGAACCTGTGCTTTCATATGTGAACCAAACTACTAGTATGGGAACTGTCTCCATCCCTCCATGGTGCAGATCAGTAATTCATCTGTAATTTATAGTCTGAGAGAGTTGCCTGGGGTACTGAATTCCTTACTCAATTGAAGACCATGAAAACCTGTTTTAGCAAAGGATAAAACAGCTGTGGGGTGGAGGTAGGAAGTACAGTCTTTCTGTTTAAAACAAAGCCTGGTAAAATTCTGATCGGATTTTCCTCCCCCTCATAAGCCTGTAAACAGCTGCACTCTCAGGATCAGATTCTCATTTTGGGTAACTCAATCTTACATTTATTCCTTTCTATAACTCAAAACTTTAACAGAAAGAGCAGTCTCTTTAAGTACATTCCAAAATACTTTTTCATCTGTATAATTAACATTTAGATTAAACTAGAACTTTAGAACTACAGCCACCCATGATATGGTTGGGGCAGAGGGGATCTTATAGATTTTTCTGGTTATGAAAATTAAAAGTCACTGATCTGAGGATAAACCATGTCAAGGCTTCTCTCCTATTCATTCAGATCAAGTGCATCAACAAATATGGATGTTTTTCTAGACCAATTATGTGCTTTGGCCAGAGAATACTCTAATTTGGTTTCTTCTAGTCAAGACTGCCTTAGTCTAGAGGACAATCACTTTATTTCATTAAGTATTTATTGAGCAGCTATCATATGTTAACAATTCTACTCATTCATTTAAGTAAATGCATTTATTTAAACATTTATAAAGTGCCTACTGTGTTCTAGGCACTGTGCTAAGTCTCAAGAAATTAAGACAAAGATGGAAACAATCCTTGACCTCAAGGAGCCTGCCTTTTACTGAGGCTTATTTGTAAATATAGCATTGGAGGGGAATTGGGGGTTGGAAGGATACAGAACTATATGAAACTACTCCATTAAACTCCTTCATACAAGACATGTTATCTCTACCCTGAGTACTTTCCCTGAATGTTCCCCATGCCTGGAACCCTCTCCCTCATCATCTCTATCTCTTTCCTGCCCTAACTACCAAAATCACACAACTAGCACATAACAGAGGGAGGACTTTCAGATCTTCCTGATTCCAAGATCAGCCTTCTGCCTATTTTACCATCTTGTCTCTTAAGGCACATATTACCATTTGTACTGAAACAATTGAGTTTCAGAGAGCTTAAGTGCTTTAAACATGGTCATATTGTCATTGGGTAGGGAAAGTAGAATTGAAACTCAGAGCCTCCAAATCCAGGCCCAGCATACTTTCTATAATATTCTGTCATTCCAGGTTGTCCTCCATCCAAACATGCTGGAAAACTTTTTACAACCAAGTCTCCAGAAAAAAAAAATGTGAACACTGAAAATTTAGCAATCAGCTCTCCAGAGCCAGTATGACCCCATCCTCATATCTTCTTCCATTAGTGCAAAAAATAGGATGTATTGACCTTCTTTTATCAAATTTACATTTGCAAAAGAGCTCTTATGAATAGGAACTTACCAGCCACTGGTGGGCATATAAATAATCTCCTCACACTGTGGAGCAAAGAGCACATGGACAATATATTGCTGATATCACAAACATCCTGTTGGATTTGGTCCCCTGTTGGTATTATAGTTGTCTCACAAATCCATCTAATGCAATTCTCCTGGGCTCTTCCAACTTCATCTTTTAGGTTCTTCTTTTCTACTTTCTTGGACCTGTTAAATTAAAGTTTCCTTTATATTATGACTTAAAAAATAGAATCGGGGTTGTATTTTTTTAAAACTGAAAGGGAATTTAGACACCATTCAGTCTGACCCTTTCATTTTTCAGACAAGGAAAATAAGGCCCAGAAACTGTTAAGTGGCTTTCCCAAAGGCCCACATAGACAAAATGCTGGTCTTTTGCTTGAGATCAGTAATTTTTCTGCCAGTCCAGATGGACCTTCAGATAATCAAAAAAATATGTATGATGCTAAAAGTGGTAGCAGAATCTGATTTGCAAACATTTCATGCTTAAGGGAGAGAGATTTGAAAGGGGAATGATCTGTATACAAATCTGAAAACAGTTTGGTAATGGAAAAGACATTAACAGCCGACATTTATACATAGCTTGTCCTAAAAGTCTTGTGCAGTTTTAATCTTGAACAGTTTTAAACTGTAGTAAGACTTTGGGAATACACTATATACCACTTTTTTTGACATGTTATTTGGGCCTCAGGAAAAAAAAGTGAGAGGTATTATCATCCCAGTTTACAAAAAAGAAAACTGAAGCCCACTGAGTTTAGGTGATTTGCTAATAAGTGTCAAAGGAAGAAAATGAATCTTTATCTTCTTGGCTCCAAGTATAGCACTGCAATGGAATAATGCCATGCTATATCTCCAAAAGAGTTTTACTTATTCTTCTATTGTAACATGAAATGAATTAGTTATATTTTTCAAAAATTTTCAGGAAAATGAATTTTTGTACTAAAACTTAAAAATGAAATTTAGAAAAAAATTTCATTTTTTTTCACAATGGCACATGATCTTGAAAATAGAAAAAAATAGATGAGTAGAGAGAGAGAAAACGTGAGGGAGGGGGAAGAGAGACAAAGGGAGAGAAACAGAGAGAGAGAGAGAGAGAGAGGAAGAGGATATGGATGCATAAATAGATGATAGATTAGATAGTCCCATCTGTATTTTTAGTGGTATGAGCAATTTCTGCTGAAGATACAGATCAGCATTTGCTTTGCAATCTAAAGACTTAGAGAATTGGTGGGGAAAACTCAAAAGTTAACTGACACACCTAGGATCACATAGCCAGAGGACTTCTGAAACAATATTATAATCAAGCTCTTCCTCACTAGAGGACTAGATCATCTTCTAGTAAGAAAAGCTTCTTTAAACAATCGTGTATCAACAGTCAATGACTATAGTTATATAGTATTTGTTAAACCCAAAGTCTCCAGTTTCTGGGGTGAAATTCACTAGTTAACAAAAAATAGTATGGCAGAAACTAGGCAGTGACCTATTCCCAGATAATTTATTTATATATACCTGGCATATATAAATTCTATATATTATATAACCAGATCATTTATTTAGACATGATTTAGACATGAAGGGTGAAAGTATAAGCAAATCAAGAGTACAAGGGATAGTCTACCTCTTAGATCTGTGGAGAAGGGAAGGATTTATGGCCAAAGGATAACTAAAGAATATTATGAAATACAAAGTAGATAATTTTCATTACATTAAATTAAAAAGGTTTGCACAAACTAAACAAATGCAGCCACTATTAGAAGGGAAGCAGAAAACTGGAGGAAATTTTTTACAGCCAGCATTTCTAATAAAGGCCTCATTTCTAAAATATATAGGGAATTGACTCATATTTACAAAAATACAAGCCATTTCCCAATTGATAAATGATCAAAGGATATGAACAGACAATTTTCTGTTGAAGAAATTAAGACCATTTCTAGTCATATGAAAAAATGCTCTAAACCACTATTGATTAGAGAGAGACAAATTAAGACAACTCTGAGGTACCATTTTATGCCTCTTAATTAGCTAAGATTACAAAAAAGGATAATGATAAATGTAGGGGATATGGGAAAATTGTGACACTAATGCATTGTTGTTAGAATTGTGAAAGATCCAACCATTTTTTGAGGGCAATTTGGAACTATGTCCAGAGGGCTATAAAACTGTGTATGTCCTTTGACCTAGCAATGTTTCTACTGGATCTGTTTCCCAAAGAGATCATAAAAAGAGAAAAGGATCCACGTGTGCAAAAATGTTTGTAGCTGTTCTTTTTATAGTGGCAAGGAACTAGAAATTGAGTAGATACCCATCAGTGAAGAAATGGCTACATGAGATGTGATATGTGAATATAGTGGAATTTTATTGCTCTATAAGAAATGATGAGCCTGCTAATTTCAGAAAATCCTGAAAAGATGCATAAACTGATGCTAAGTGAAGTGAGCAGAACCAAGAACAACAAGATTGTGCAATGATCATCCTTGTTTGACTTGGCTCTTTTCAACAATGAGGTGATTCAAGGCAATTTCAATAGACTTTTTGAGGGAAAGTGACATTTACATCCAAAAAGAGATCTATGGAAACTAAATATGGTTCAAAGCTAAGTATTTTCACCTTTTTTATTGTATTTGCTTAGGGGTTGTTGTATTGGGTTTTTTCCTTGCCTTTCTTCTGTTTTATCCCCCTCTTGATGTGATTTATTTAATTATTTATTTTGTGTAGCATGATGAATATGGAAATATAAGAATTGCACATGTTTAACTTTTATCAGATTGCTTGCTGTATTAGGTAGGGGGAGGGAGGAGAAGAGGGAGAAGAATTTGGAAACAACGTTTTGCAAAGGTGAATGATTAAAACTATGCATGTTTTTAGAGAAATAAAAAACAATTTTGTATCCCACCTTAATAATGTAGGCAGCTTACTAAGGGGATTAGCATATGCAGCTAATATGGAATTCACTCAAATAGACCACTTAATTTTATACAAGTTGTATACATTGCTTTTTGTGGCTACAGAATCCACCTAATTCTGGTCACTCACCTGTCTAACAGAGGTCATATGTAGATGGTTAAGATTTTTTAATGAATTCAATATGACCACATAAAATGTTGGAGAAAGAAGGTAGTAGAGAATAAATAGTTATTTTGTTTGTATTTTTTCTATTTCTAGGACATAGAACTGTATCATGAATATAGTAAATGTCTATTGGATTAAAATCTTAAATGGTGAATTCATAGTATCTTTGTCAAGAGACAGTGTAATTGTAAGGGCACTGGGTTTGAAGCCAGAGATGCTGTTTTGGAGACTGAGCTCTTCTACTTATTAATTGTATGAATTTAGAGTCATTAACTTTCTATGAAGCTTCAGTTGTCTCATCAATACAGTGAGGAGAATGTCCTTCTCTACTCATCATACAAGATTATTGTGAGTTTCAAACATGCTGGAAAAGATCCTGGATTTGACCTCAGAACAGCTATGTTGAATCCAGCTTAGCTGCTCAATATATATAAAAGGTTAGTTAAGTTACTTACTGACAACAACATTAAAAAAACAATCACAATAACAATACTAATGGAAGTTGGAGTAATGGGGGAAGAAGAGGAAGAAGAGAAAGAGAAGGAGGAAGAAGAGGAAGAGAAGGAAGAGGAGGAGGAGGAAGAAGAGGAGGAGTTTGAAGAAGAGGGAGAGGAGGAGGAGGAGCCATAAGAGCAGCAGCAGCAAATATTTATATAATGCTATAAGATTTGCAAAACACTTTACACATGATATATATCTTTGTTTTATACAGTTTTTTTTATACTTACAATAATACTATAAGTAGATACTATTGTGATTTTGTTTTATAAATGAGAAAAAAAACAGGCTGGACAGTTTAGGAAACTTGCCAAGTATCATTTAGCTAGTGAGATCTGAGACAGTTTTAAAATTCAGATCTTCTTGACTACAAGTCTTGTATGACACAGGACAAGTCACTTCACCCCTATATATGCCTCAGTTTCCTCCTCTCTAAAATGGGGATAATAACAGTACTTACCTTCCATGGTTGTCGTAAAGATCAAATGAAATAATATTTGCAAATCACAGTGCCTGGAACATATGAGATATATAAGAGGTGATATATAAATGTTAACCATTATTATTATTATTATTATTAACAACAACAACAACTAGCTGATATAACTGAGCTTCAGTATTTTTATCTATAAAATAAGATGATTTAATGAGATGATTTCTAAAGTTCTTTATAACTCTAAATCTATAAATTATGTATAGAAAATGCTTTGTGACTATAAACTGTTGTATACATATAAGCTATTATTGCACAAAGGACTGTTATTACTGTTATAAATAAACCCAGGTTCTATTTCATTTTTAATGAATTACTTTCTAAATATCTAAAGCATTCCACTGAAAAATGGCCAACTCATTGGCTGATTTTTTTTGGTCTTTTAACTGACCATTTTCTGCACAATCAATCCAATTAGGCATGTCATCAATCTTTGTTGTTGAGATGACAAGAAAAAAACTACCATTTTTAGTACCAGATATTTCATCAAATTGGTATGACCTATGGCTTTAGATGGTGGAAAAATTTTCCAAGCTCATAGTCAAGTCATATAGATAGATTGATGACTAGTTATAGTTTATAACTATAAAAACTACATTAAAGTTCTTGTAAAATGGAATTTTGACCTTTAGTGTTCTGCTACATCATATACCTATTATATGTAATATAATATGTATAATAAACTACTGAGGAAATGGGCATGTAATTTTATTAAACAAATATTTATTAAACAGATATTGTGTGCCAAGCACCATGTTAGGTGCCAGCAATACGAAGATATTTGGTTAGATAGATAGAAGCATTACTTTCAAATATATATAATCTTATCAAGAAGTTAATAATTATGTGCTTTAATAGACTTTCATTTTAAGAACAGAAATAATCACTCATAATTTTTTGATAATTTATAGATTATGATAAGATCATTCCATAATTTTTTATAATTTAGATTTTAGTTGTATTATATAGCTTTCTCTCTAACCCCTCAAAGCCAACCCAAATTCAAAGTCACCCTACACACTCAAAAATCCTCCCTGTCCACATTTATTTCTTTTTTTTAGACAAACTTGAGGACACATTGTTTCTAAGTAAAATACATTTAATTAAAGACAATAGTAAACCAAATAGCCAAAAAAATTCCCTCCAAAGATCATACATGTAGGAATTGGTTCTTTCAGGGGTTACAATGCCAATAATGGGGAAGAAAAATACAGATAAAAATAAGAGTGTCCAGGAAACCTGTATAACTAGGGCAACTCTCATTTCTAATCCTATAGAGCTTTTAGTCATCCAATGATGTGATTGTGCTACTCTTAATTAATGCTTGATGAGTATCTCTGCTGAGTTCTTGACTTCTAGGAAACATCTCTGATGGACATCTACACAGATATATGCTGATCTTCAAATTCAACACAAAGTTTTCCCCTCTGAGTTGTTTCTGTGTCCTTTATGCTGCCACTTTTTTGAGTTCCTAATCCTCTCACCTGTGATTAAACTTCTTCATTTGTGATGGAGGAGAAAGGTTCTATCACCCTTTTTAGTTTATAACCACGAGAGCTGTATTTAGCTCTTAGTTGATGCAGACCTTCAGCCACCTGAACCCAGCTAACTGGTTAGAAAGGGTCTTAGTAATTTAAAATGCTTGTTGAATATTTTTGATTCCATGTGAGCTGCCACTTTATGAATTCAAATACTTATTTAATTCAAGAATTAGAAAGTTATGCTCTCCTTCTTTCTCTTTCCATAATGTCAATTAGAGCCAATGCAAATCCCTATACTGGATCTTCAGATAGCAAGACTGGAAAGTCAGGAAAGTATTATTGACACTTTTTTCTTTTCCCCCACCCCAGCAACAAAATAATTTATATAACTATAAGATGATAAGAACAGCTACTAAACAGCTTCTTTTAAAGCTCTTTTAATTTTTTTTCTATTTTGCAACCCACATAGATATTCACACATGACCTAATTTGCAAATATTCTAATTACTCTTCTATTATTTTTCAATCCTAATAATTATGGGAATACCTAAAATTTAAAGTACCTACTATGTGTCAAGCACTGTGCTAAGCACTTTATAAATATTGCCTCGTTGTGTTCTTACAACTCTGGGAGATGGGTAGTATTATTCCACTTACAAAGAAAGGAAATAAAACAGTGATGAAATGGCTTGCCCATGGTCAAACATATAGGAAGCATCTGACATCGGATTTGAACTCAGATGTTCCTAAATCCAGGTTCAGTGCTCTGTTCACTGTGCCACTTAGGTTTCCTGTGGCTAAACATTAGAGTGTTTTGTATAACTACCATTTTTTTGTTGTGATCACAGAGCATTTTATGGGAAACTCAGTCAATAGTCAATAAACATTTATTAAGCATTTATTATGTGCTAGACATTCTGCTAATTCTTAGGATACAAGATAAAGCAAAACTATAATTCTTGCCAGCAAGGAATTTATATTTTCATGGATTCAACAACATAAAAACAACTATCTATATACAAAATACATACAAGAGTAGATGAAAGCTAATCCTAGAGGAAAGATATTAGTAGCTGAGAGATGGGGTTGGAGAGGAGGAGGAAAGGCCACTTATAAAAAGTGAAATTTGATCTGAATCTTGAAAAAAGTTAGAGAAGCTAGCAGACTAAGAAAGAAGGGAGAGCATCCCAGGCACAGGAGAAAGCTAGTGAAGAGGTGAAGATGTTTTTTGCATAGAACAAGAACAGTTGTGTTGGATCACAAAATACTTGAAGGGGGATAAAATATAAGACTAGAAAGGTGGAAAGAAGGGACAAAGTTGTGAAGGACTTTAAATATCAACAGAAGCTTTTTATATTGTATCCTGCAGGTAACAGGGAGCCACTGATATTTATTGAGTAGTGGAGTGACTTGGTTAGATTTGCACTTGAGGAAATTCACTTTAATAGGTGAACAAAAGATGAATTGTAATGGGGAAGAACTGAGGTAGAGAGATGAATCATCAGGTTTTTGCAGTAGTTCAGAAATGAGAGGCTTAACCTGGGTGATAGCCTTGTGAGAAGAGAGAAGGGAATGTGTATACACACACATTATATGTATTAATATATGTATATATATATAGTGTATGTGTGTGCATTATATGTGCATTTTGTATATAAATTGTGTTTATGTGTATATATAATATATATTGCATAAATACTAGATATAATACAAATATTGCATTAGATGTATATACATATAAAATGTGGGTATGTGTATGTGTGTGTATATATATATATATATATATATATATATATATATATATATATATATATATATATACACATATACATATGACATGTGGAAAATGTAGAAACAACAAGATGATAACAGGCTGGATAGGAATATGCAGATTGAGTAAGTTAGAAGTTGAGGATGATACATACCATCATTATGAACCTGGGTGCCTGGGAGAATGGTGGTGCCTTTAACATTAATGAGGAAGTTGGAAAGAGAGGAGCACGTTGGGGAAAAGATATTGAATTCTGTTTTGTGCACATTTAGTTAGAGATGGCAATGGAATATCCATTTCAAAATATACTATAGCTTAAGAGAGAAATTAGGAATAGTTATGTAGATCTGGGAATCATTTGCATAAATTGCATATAATTCAACACACAGGAGTTGTTGATGAGATAGTAGAGAGGGAGAAGAGAAGAAAATTGAGGACCCACAAGGTTGATGGATGTGAACTAGATGGAGACCTAGCAAAGAAGACAAAGGAATGGTAAGATCCATATAAAAGAATCAGGATAAAACCATGTCACAAGGATCTAGAGACGAGAGTAGCCAGAAGAAGGTGATCAACAATGCCAAAATTTGCAGAGATTAAGAGGGATCGGGATTGAGAAAAGGTCATTGGATTTGACCATTAAAAGACAATCAGCAACTTTAGAGAGAGCAGTTTCAGAGGAATGAAGAAATCAGAATAAGATTGCATTTGATTTTTAATCAGTGAGAAAAGAGGAAGTAGAGATTTGAAAGTGTTGATTTGAACATGACTCTTGTGAGAAAAATGAGATTTGCAACTTCAAACATAATTTATTCTATGAATGGTCTCATGCCATCTTATTTTACTTATGTCATAGATTTAAAGTAGAGTAATGTTAAGTAAATAATTAGATTTCTTGAAGTGTAAATACCAGATAATAAAGGAACTAGCTAAACTGTTCTCTATAATCCTTAACCCTAGGAAAATCATGGAAAAAATTTGATTTGGTGGTGATCCTAGATAGAATCCAATGGTTACTATCAACCATTCTTGAAAGAAGCAGTAGTCTTAAAGATAATGCTTATATTGCTACATCAGACATAAGTACTTTAACTTCAGTAAAGATTTCTTAAAGTCCTTGCAGGGAGGAAAGCCAAATGCAAAATATTTTTGAGTTTTGTTTGTTTTTTAAGGATAGAGGCAGGAAGTCTGAGAGAGCAGGGACTTTAAATGGAAGGAAAGATTGAAGAAGGCAGTACATTTCAGGAAAGACAATTATAGGCTGAAGGCTAATGAGGACTGTACAGATCTTGGTGATCATACTCTCCTGGTGTCTCTGATAGGAAAAGGTGGTGTTTTGAAAAGGAAGATAGGCGAGACATGATAGCCACTCCCATGTGTTTGAAGGGATATTGCCTGGTAGATGCATTCTACTTGGTTCTAGAAAAAAATAACCATGGGGAAAAAGGTAGAAGTTGTAGATCCTCATTTTTTTTTAAGTAAAAAAGTAAAATGAACTACCTTACGAGGTAGTAGTTTCTCCTCCTCTACTAAAGGAGAATAGAAAAGAGAGAGAGAGAGAGAAGGAGAAGAGGGAGGTGGGATTGGAGAAAAAAACAGAGATAGAAAAGAGAAGGAAAAAAAAGAGGGTATGAGAGAAAGAGACAGGGAGACAAAAAGATGGGAGAGAGAGAGAGAGAGAGAGAGAGAGAGAGAGAGAGAGAGAGAGAGAGAGAGAGAGAGAGAGAGAGAGAGGGAGAGAGAGAGAGAGAACATTTAAGAGTTTACTATATCCTAGGTTATACTAAACTAAACACTGGGGATATAATGCAAGAAAGCAAAGAGTTTACTTTCAAATGGAGGGAACATCACTTTCTTTGAAAGAAGGGTAAAAGGATAGGAAGGATTTTCCCAATTTTTCCTAAATAATCCATCTGATTATTCTTTCTTTTCTTCAAATTTCTACTATTCTGACAAGATATTCCACACACTTAGAATTTTATGATATGCATCTTGTTTGCTAATTAGTTAATGAATTTGACATATTTTATGCTATAAAGGTATAGCAAGCTAATGTTACCCAGAAAGTTACCGACCAACCTCCTTAACTCCCTCTGCTGCTTTTAAGAGAGCCAGTATGGCAAAGGGAAATGTGGAGCTAGGGTCCCGGGAATGAACTAAGGTAGATTTTCCCATAAATGCAGGATTACAAGATCTTTAGGGTTCAATGAAATAGAAATATATTCTAGGTACAATAGGAGTTCAATAGGCTTCTGTGAGCCAATTTGGGACAATAACTCTATCCACATTTTATAATATTGTTTCTATGACGAAATGTGTTCTGATTCCTAAACAACAGATTTACAAATTAACCTCCAAAACAAAACCTATTTACAGATGAGAGATGTGGCCTGTACTGCTGATTACTTGATTGACAATAGATTACTCCTAGAGCCTGCATGCAACACAAAGCAAATGTGGTCATTAGAGGTAAGACATATGATGAGGAGGAAAGAAAGAGAAAACTGGGATGGGTAGATTGGCTCTGGGCCATCAGACCATGAAACCCAGGTTCCCACCACTGCTATCTCTGTTCTCTGGCCCACTTTCTCAGGTTACTATCATGTCTCCTTCCTATGACCCTCTCTCCTCCTTCTAGGGGTTGGCCATGCTATAGTGGTGAAGGACAGATTCTCTGAAGATTAAGCCATACCTTCTCATTGGATGATTATTCCTGTCTAGGGACAAAATACCAAAAAACTTGTGCTGCACATTTCACACAGACTTCTGGCTCACAGCAAATGAGCTGAGAACCTCTGTCTTTTTTCCTGTCCCCACAAAAAGGGTGGAATCCTGGCTTTTCTCCTCCAGGTTATTTTGTCCCAGAGCTTACATGCACACCCCAGTTCTATTTGGATTGGGTATCAGAATACCTGGTTACAAGTCTGAATTTAGCAGGATGAGAAGAAAGAAAGACTGATTCAGGCCAAATTCACTATTTCTTGAGGTGAATTCCTAGCATATAATACTTCCAAGCTCCTGGTTTTAAAAATAAGTTCAACCACACTTTATCATCTCATGCTCCCAAATGGTCACTGTTTGTAGCATCAAAGTAGCCTAGCACTTAGTGCTTGGAGAGGGTTAAGTGCCTTTGGTAGATTTGAAAAGAGTTAGGGCAGAGTGAAGAAAGTAAGAAGCATTTTAAGCTCTTAAGGCTTTTTCAGACACCTGCTTCAATTATTTGCAATAGGACATTTTCCCATTGTGCCTTATCTCAAGTCCTTCCAAGAGCTGGAGGATATGGAGGTTTGATTTTACTTGCAACTATTTTCTTTTCCAGACACCTGTCTCAGAAACCTAACCTCCTGCTGGTTCTCAGGTCCATTAAGCTCCTTCAGTAAATATACAGGAGCTTGGCTGAATGGAAATGTCCATGCTCCTCTGGTCAGTCAAGCTATTGAGAAACCTTTCTGGGCTCCCACTGTGTGTAGAACATTATACTTGTTGCCGTGGAGAAATGCAAAAAGAGCAGGACCATGCTAGAGATGAAGAACACTTTTACAGAGCAAAAAGTGGAAAGTAATAAAATACAAATTGATTCAATAAGCAGGGAAGGTTTTGTTTTTCTTTTTGTTTAGAGAGGGGAATAGAAGAAGAAGAGTTAAAGAAGTGAATAGGCAGATGAAGTTAATCATTAAAGGCTTTCTGGAAGAGGGGATTTTTCAATGGGTAAGAGAAAATATTGGGGGATCTTCCTCATGAAGATCAGAATATTCAAAGATATTAGGGCAACATTAAACAAGGCATGTGTGAGGGATGAGAAGCAAATTGATTCGGCTAAAGCTGTTGAATTGCACAAGGTGGGGGTAGGGAAAGTGTGACTACCTAGAAATGAAACAGGTGAGGCAAAATGAAGCTGTTTTGAAAAAGAAATGACTCATAAAACCTGAAGTCCCATACGAATAACTTGGAATCTTTGTTTTGTTTTAAAGTTTCCTTAATGCTACTGACTTCCCTCTGTTGATTATTTCCAATTTTATCATTTATATATCTAGTTTGTACATAATTATTTGAACATTGTCTCCCCAATATATTTAGATGATTTTTACTTTTTTTTTTTTTTACTTTTTTGTATTCCCAATGCCTAGAGCAGTGCCAGTAAAATTTGTTATTCAATTATTTTTAGTAGTGCCCAATTTTTCATGACCCCCTTTTGGGATTTTCTAGGCAAAAATATTGGAGTGGTTTTCTATTTCATTTTTTGGCTAATGTGACAAATGAGGAAACTAAGACAAACAGGGTTAAGTGATTTATTCTGGGTTGCAAGCTAATAGGCATGTAAATCCAGATTTGAACTCAGGAAAAAGAGTTTTCCTGACTGGCACTCTATCCACTGAGCCACCTTAAAAACACTTGTTTTTAATTTTGTCTCATTCTATTCATCCTACTCAATAGTAGTTCAGATAGAAATGGTCCTCTGAAAGATCATTAGATCCTTGATTCAGAACTGGGAGGGTCCTTAGACTCCAGTGATTCCAGCCCCCTTCCTTAATTTAAATAAGAGGAAATGGAATATGAGAGGGAATACATGATTTTCCCAGAGTCACATAGCTAATAAATGTTTATGGCAGAAATTGAATTCAGATCTTCCTAACTCCAAGCCAAGTCTATCCACTGTACAACCTAATCTTATGATTATTCTATTATGTTCAGTGTCTTAAGGACTGTTGCTCAGTTGTATAAAATGATTACTCTTTTCAATTGACTAAATGTATAGAGAGTGAATCTTCAAGAGTATACTAGTCTATAACAGAATGATGATGATGATGGTGGTGGTGGTGGTGGTAGTGGTGGTGATTATTTTTATCAGCAGCATCATCACCATCATCATACCTAAAAAATCTCCTCCCTAAGTTGCTGCCAAGATAACGTTTTGCAAACTTCCGCGTGCTATATAAATACTAACCATATATTCTGCAGTTGCAGTGTCTGTCCTGACTCTGTATGATGGAGTGGTAGGTTGCTTATTGAAGCCAATTCTCATGTTGTGTAAAATGCACATAAGGTTAGTTATATCAGGTTGCACAAGACAATCATGTCATAAGTTGGAAAAAAGTGGTGATGTGTGAATATTTATTAAACCTTCACCCTCAGAAACTATGTCCCTTTTCCCCAATAAAAGAATTAGACTCAGCAAGTACTTGGATGACACAAATGCCAAGTCTATACCACCATGACAAAATTGGATGTGACTAAAATATATGGTCAGAATCTGATTCACTGTGACTAATGACAATGGCCTTGTGAATAGAACCCATATTTCTGGATCTCTGCCACATTAGATAGGTCATGGTGAAGTTAACCAATTACATCTTCTTATCGTGTTCAAGAATGCCCTGAACATATAGACTTGGCCGAAGTTGGGTAAAGGAACTTGTATTTTTGGAAGACAGAAATAAAAACAAAATAACTATCACCAGTTAGGGACCTAGCTGATTCTTTTTAAAGGTTACTATGTACTGGGAGCAAATACCAAGTTGTCTACTTTATTCCTATGCTTTTATAGTAAGTATGAAAAGCATTGTTTGAGATTGTATGACTGTGAATACCAAGTGAACCCTACATAAGTCCAGAGATAGGAAGTATAGGTTTTTACAAAATTGTCCTTGTATCCACTCAATTGGGCTGTATTCTTATCTGATGGGGCCCTATTTGATGTAGCAAAAAAAAATTTTTTTTAAAAATAAAAGAAACAACAAAGTCAAAAAAATCCAATCTATCCTTTGGAAATTTTGCAAATACATGAGTCACAGTATAACCTACCAGCTGTTTGCATAGTTCATCTGTATCACCAATCAGCCCCTACCTTATATACATAACAAGAAAGGTTCCCCATCCTGGGAGATGTTGATGCTGCATTTCCATCAGCATCATATTAGTTTGTTGCAAGACCTTTCCATGGAACTAAATCTGAGTAAAGGTTGCTTGACAACTAGTGGGCCAAACAGCTGCTTTAAGCAGAGCTGAAGCAGGGCAACTAAAAAAATGATGATGAGTAGAAGGGAGGCTCTAGGGGTCTTGGGATATTCTGAGTCAAAAGACATTGCAGTGCTAAAGGCCATTGGGGTTTCCTGTTGGGCTGTAGTCAGAGGGTGAGATTGCCCATTTTGAGGGAAAGCATTAAAAAGAAGACCCTTGTATGTGAGTCAGAGACACAAATAGCATCAACTTGAAAAATAACAGCTGCAGTCAATGTTCCTGCTCACATTGTCTGTCCGTGTGCTGCACGGATTTTATGGGCCTCCATATCAAGGAAACATGTGGATTGCCTTGCCAGAGGAAATCAGAGATCCTGTATAGATTGGATTATGGTCGCATGTTTTTATGTGGGTTCTGCCAGTTCCAAAATAATAACTTGAACATTATGTTGAATTTCTATTTTGCTTCTTCCACCAAAGTTCTTCCTTCCATGCTTCACCATGGTGTGGAGCTGGCCTGGGAGCTTCCAAATGGTTCCAGTGAAACATGAAATCTGGTGGTTTCTTCCAAATTGGAAAGGCTTCTAAGGGAACCAGTCACCGACTCTTGTCTGTCATCTGAGGGCCAGAAGAGCTATTCAAGAAAGATCAACTCAGTAGGACAAAGTAGCCCCCAGGGGGTCAAGATGATGGGACAGAGCAACTCCCAGAGACCATTTCCCAAACCCTAGAGGGAATTGCAATTTGCACTGATGGGTGAAATCAGAGATTGATCTTTGACTGAGGAAAAAAATGCTATGCTTATTATATGCTGTTCTTTATGAAGGAGATCATAGGATCTTAGAGAGGAACTGGAAGGGACTTCAGAGGTCATCAAGTCAGATGCCCTCATTATAGAGTTGAGAAATCTGAGATTTCTCAGTGAGATTGAGGGACTTGCTCTGGATCACCCTGCTACAAAGTGTCTGAGATAGCTCTTGAACCCAGATCTTCCTACTCCGAGTTTGGTGATCTAGATATTATGCAACATTATCTTTTAAATGAGATAATAAATGTGAAACCCTTCTGAAAATTACAAACTGTTTTATAAAAAAATGTTGGAGTACACGGAAGCTGTTGGAATACCTGGGAGCCACCTGACAGTGGCTGCTGGAGATCCAACCCAGAATGGATCTCCTCTTGTGAGAGGATAATACAAGGAAATGAGAGGCTATTGCATTGTCTGACCTCTCTCCTCTTCCCTCTGACTCCAATTTATCTCATTCCCAATCCGCAACACCTGTGTCAGCAAAGGCTGCCCTGCAACTCCTTCAGATGCTTTGATCCACAGCTGTAGAAGCTCTTGGAGAATTGACCTTCCCTTAACAAATATCCATAGATACCAGTGGTTTTAATGAAAGGAGGCTGTCAGTTCAAACCAACAAATACTTAGCTTTTTTTTAAAAATAGAAATAAAAGTCAGATCCTGTTTTGATTAATTAATGTCCAATGTTTTATCCATGAGGAAACTATATAAGAATTCACCATCTAGAAATGAGGGATTTAGAATTCCTTTCTACTTCTGGAGAAGGATTTGCATTGACTCCGCCATGTTCTGACTTCTATTATCACCACAAGACACCTAAGCAAGAAGCAGAAAGTAAAGGCAGGATCTTTAAATATGTTCAATCAATAGCCCCTCCATTTCTCTAGTAACTCCTTTACTACCCAATAATTACTATCCAAACAACCCTCTCCTAGAGAACACATCAGCCCTTTACTTTACAGGTCCACTGCCTTTGCATAGAGAAGTCAGTACTTAATCAATTGGGGGAGGGGTAGAATATAAGGAAGTGAAGAACTTGCCTTCAAATGTGGAAATGAGCAAATTCATAAAATCCAAATTCTATTTACATTGCTTTTGTGAAGAATAATCATTTGCCCTTCCAGTGAAAGCCTATGTTTAAATCCATGAGTATCAGTATCCACAAAATGTTGACTTAAGAGTCTGAGAGCTTCCATGAGTTACCATTTCTAACTAAAAATGCAAAAAAAAACACACCAAAAAAAAACCTATTATAAGGAAAAAGCTCTAAAAAAAGCTATAAAACAAGTATCAAAAAATGCAAGTTTGAGTCCTAATAACTTTTTCAGTTGTTTAAACTATATCCAAGTCCCTTATAATCTCTGAGCTTCATCTGTGAAATGGATATAAAAATACCTGCATTATATACTTTATAGAACTGTTGTGAGGAAAGCAATTTGTACACTGTAAAACAGTAATTGTAAAGTTGTATGTATGTATGTATGTGTGTATATATATATATATATATATATGTGTGTGTGTGTGTGTATGTATATGTATATGTATATGTATGTATATGTATGTATGTATATAGGGCAACTAGGTGGTCCAGCAGATAGAGTACCAGGCCTGGAGTCAGGAAGATTTGCTAGTTGTATGAAGCTGGGCAAGTCACTTAACATTCTCTTACTTCTGTTTGCCTCAGATGTTTCCTCATCTGTAAAATGGCAAATTACCCAAAAGAAAATCCAAAATGAGGTCACTAAGAGTTGGACATGGCTGAATCGATTTAACAAAAACAAGATTTACATAATATAATATATGTCTATATGTTATATAAGAAGTAGGTAAAGTAGGTATTATCATTCCCATTTTATATATAATAGGAGCATCTGTATACTGTATGTAGAAATAGACATACAGATCTATATATGTATATCCATATCTATCTACATATATATGCATAGATATAGATATTATAGATAACTATGCATCTCTGTATCCATAGATGTCTGTCTATAGATATCTATCTACATCTAACATAGATATCTATGTTAAATATCATACATAGTGACATAATAAATATCTATTTGTATATATGTGTATACATAGCTACCAAAGATATTATATATATATATATATATATATGTATATACATATATATATAAACATTTGTCTTCTGATACATAGCCCAGAGAGCAATGTATATCTATCTACATATGCATAGTTATAGAAATAATAGCTAAGTACATCTAATCTATATATAGATGTCTGTCTATATATAGATATAGTATTAGATGTCTATATCTGTCTACTTATCAAGTTTCTTATCTAGCTAAATATATTCTCATATATATGTATATATAATATATGTAATATACATACAACACATAGCTACCATAAATAGACATGCATATCCATTTTTTCCATACATAGTACAGACAACTTATGTATATTTATATCTATCTATAGCTATGTTTTTATATAGATATCATAGATAGCAATGTATATTTATATATGTCTATCAAAATATATCTATCTATTCATAGCTATTATAGAGCCATCTATATCTATATCTTTCCATATATAGATAGCACAGATCATAATATTTATCCATATATATAGTATAGATAGACAGGTATGGGTATGCATATCTTTCTGTCTACACAGTTGCTGCTGTTGTAACATATAAAGTAGAAAAAAAAAACTTTAAAAAAAGATTTTCAGCTACCTTTTACGATTGTTTTATGAGTTGTTTTTATTGATGTTTTTGGGCAGGGTGGAGGGCATGAAGGGAAAAGGAACTGAACCTCTAAATTCAGCAGTATAATTTCAAAAGAAGAAATTTCCTATACCAGTGAAGATATGCATCTTCTATGTAGCTTGTTTACAAGTTGAAAATTAACCAAGACACTGAAAAGTTAAGATTCACATAGCTAATTTGTATGAGAAGTGGGACTTGAATTCACTCAGGTTTTCACAACTCCAAGACAAGAATAGTTTTTAAATTTATATATATATATATATATATATATATATATATATATATATATATATATATATATATATATATATATATATATATATATATATATATATATGTATATATGTATATATACGTATATATGTATATATACATATATATATGTATATATACATATATATATATATATATAATTAAAATTATAATGCCTCTCCAGATTTCTTACACTTTGTTCTCCTCCACATATTCTGTGATCCAGGGGTATAGGCTTCCTTATTGTTCTTTGAATGAAATACTCTAGAGATCTCCCAACTCTGAGCATTTTCACTGGCTGCCCCCTTGCTGGAATGCTCTTCTTCCTATTATCTATCTCTTAATTTTTCTGGCTTCTTTCAAGTACCAGTTAAAGCCCCTTCTTCTACCAGAAGCCTTTCCTAACCCCTCTTAATTCTAGTCCCTTCCTCCCTTTAGTTTATCTACCATTTATTCTGTATCCATCTTATCTATACATAGTTGTCTTCATGTTGTCTCCTCCATCAACCTGTGAGCTCCTGGAGAAAAGGGACTGGCACATAGTGAGTCTTTGTGAAATGTTTCTTAACTGTCTGTTCTAGCTATCATGCTGAACTGTCTTTTAAGTATGACAAAAAGGTGAAAATCCTCTGAAAATTATGAAGTGACATTTAAATGTAAAATTTATCCATGGTTTCAATGAAAACACCAATGGCTTCAACGAAGGAAGAATGTCTTAGTTCCAACAAACAAATGATTATGCTTATCTTTGGAAATATAAACAGAACCTTATTTTAATTAATAAATGCACTAGCTATTTTCCCTACATTGAATGTTTGGTTTTAGTCACAACACATAGAGTGTTTACAAATATTGTATAGTCCTGACTACATTTTGATCCATGTGATTGTTTTACCATCAAATCTTAAAGCTCAGTATATCAGAATCTTTTCAGTTACAAATAATTATTTAAATCTGGTGTTAATCTGTTTCAGAAGGAACATCTATTTCTTTGAAATGTATTAAAACAATAATTAGCTATGTTGTTTTGGAGTTCAAAGTATCTTTTATGGAACATTCTCTTATGCTTGGATTCTGATTTTTAGAGGTTCATACTTAATATTAAAATATTATTGCTTGACAGGTGATTTATAAAACCTATGTAAGGAGTTAGTGGGGAGGGGGCCAGGGGAGCAACAATTCGACTTTATTTGAAGCATTGAAAGTTGAAACCAGTGCAGTGAGACATGGGTTGTAATGAACATTAAACAAGGAATCGAAATACCTGAAGCTTTTGATGTTTTGTTGACTGTCATACATTTCACTGTCTTCCTTTTTTGCCAAGTAAGACTCTTTTGAAGTCCTTGAGGGTTTTAACTTCCTCCCTATCAATTACAAAGATACCCTGAACAGGGAAAACAAGGAAAGAAACCCACTCCCAACTCTAACCTTAAAGCAGGGTTTAAAACAAAACACACTTGGATTTCAAATCAAAAAGGATTGGCTGCAAAACAGGAATTGAGCTGTTAGTATAAAAATCAAGCACGACAATCAGGTTCACTAGGCCTTCACTGAAGCTCAATTCCCTGTAAGAGGTTTCTATCCTTCACATTTGGCACGCTGTAACAAGAGCAAAGGAAAAGCTCAGTTGACTGAGCTGGTGAACAATAGCCCATTTGCAGCATGCTGCACAAGAAAGAATAAAATATGGGCCTCCCATAAACATACTTCTGCCAGAGAAACCCATTGTGAGGCATTTCAGTGGCAAACCCAAAACAACTCCCGTCACTCTGTCTTTCTGATGGCAAGGAAAAGCATCATTGACATCAGTTGTAGAGGCTCTGTTTTAAAATGGAAACATCATATGAAGGCAATAGCCCAGACAAAATATTTTATTGTAAAATGAATCTCAGTCAGTTACCTATTTCTGGGTTTATATGGCAGTTTCACTCTTCCCCCACCCCCCAAGACTCACTTAACACTCTGGGAGAGAAACATCAGCTCACTAAGCTAAAAATCCATTGGGGGAAAAGGATCTATTTTCACAGAATTCCTAAGCTAGAGGGGACCTAGTCCAATTCATACCCTAAAGAATCTGCTCCCTTCTGGACAAGTGGTCATCCCCGTCACTTCCCAGCCACCTCTACATCTTGTCTCTAAGTTCCATTCCCTTCAGCTCTCCTGTATGTGTTATCTTCCCCTAGTTCAAATATAAGGTCCTTGGGAACAAGAACTATTATATCTGCTTGAATATTTGTCCTGGACACTTAGCACTGTATCTGCCACATATTAAATGTTCTAACTGTGTAATATATATTTACTTGGAAAACTTCAGTGAGAGGAAGTACCCCTGAGCATATTTCTCAAGACAAGGGTAAATTTCTCTTTGGACACCCCTCCCCAAACCCTACTTTCCTTTACTGAGGCTTTTTCCCATTCCCAACAAGTGTTTGGGACTTTCCAGGAAATAATATTGTTTCTATATGTTATACATTAGTATAAGGCCAAAAGCAAGCTCTGGAATGGATTATTTGCATTTTATGCTTTACCTTTCATTATAGAAAGCAGATTTCAAACATCAGCCAATAGGTGAAGAAATTTGGGGAAACCAAGCAGAAGCCTCCTTCACAACCCTGAAATCATAGGCATAGATCATGGCTCTTTGAAACACAAGATAAAAAGAAGACAATTAAAGTTGCAAACAGAAGACCCGAACTTCACATTAGCCTTTGGCCATTCTTAAATTAGAATGGACCTGTAATTTAATGGAAATGCTATGACTCCAATCTGGCTGTCTTCTCTGATGTAAGATCAGTGCTGATAATAAAGACAATCTAGCTATACGAGTGCCAAGAAATTCTGTTGGGATAATGTTTCATTTTCTATAATAAAGATTGGCACAGTGGAAATTCAGAACATCAAGGTTATTAATTAGGTGATCCTGGGCAAGTAAGTGTACCTCTTGGGGCCTTATGTTCCCCATTCATAGAAATGGGGGAATTGGACTAGATAGATACTCTATAAGTTTTCCTTCCCACTATAACATGCTGCAATGATTCTCCAGTTGATTCCATTCCAAAAGGTAAATGATGCTGCTGAGGGGAGAAAGAATTGTGAAGCTGTGCCCATGGATTCAGGTCCATACACTTACCTCTGGCTACATGCTTTTCCAGTTATTATAGAAGACCCCAACAGTGATCTTAGCATCATCCTTAATTCAAATCACAAATGGCTGTCAAACAGCAAAAAGTAAAAATTACTCTAAACAGCAATGACTCTGTATGAATGGCAATAGCTTTCTACATTCTAGAGATGTAATTTCACACACTACCTTAAAATTGGATATGGCACATGAAGTCTTTCAGCCATGCAGAAAGTGAAAATGTATATTATAGAGATCTTTGCTGTCTGAAAAACAGCTGATGAAGAGTCACAAAAGGACGTTTAAAATCTCTCAAAGAAATCCCTAGAGGCATTAGAGTCACAGATAGCAAACCTGCCAACCCTTGGTGGATAAGAACTAGCCTTCCAAAGTTTTATCTTTATACATCACTGACATAATATTTTAATGTACAATTGAAGGGATTTACCCCCCCCCCATATTTGTGATTAGCAAATAGTGACTCTAACTTCCTTTACAGCTGCTGAAGGATTTTCAAATATCTTTTTCTAGTATAATTCAAAATATCTGGATTGATTATTTATTTTTCTATTTCTCCCCATAAGTGAAATGATCTTCTGTATGTATATCCTAATTGATGGGTCCTTCTACACATGAAATACCATCTAATCATTCTGATTGTAAACATTCAAATTTGTATTTAATCCTGAATATAGTTAGAAGTGTTAATAATAGTTTAATCACTTGTGGGGAAGGGCACAATTTTGGCTTTTGGGATTTTGGTTTTTGAATCCCCATTGATTACAACTTTGTTTATGTATAGTAGATGATTAATAGAAGCTTAGTCAGTTAAATTGGTTTGAATCAATCAAGTTGACTTCTTGCAGTAGTTCTCTGCCATCAATGACAGTCCTAGTTTCTTGGAAGGGAAAAAATACAATGGGTAGTCAGTAAAAAATACTAAATTTTGAAAAGGTCAATGACATTACAGATTAAGATTTTGATTCCTCACCACTTTCATTATAAAGACCCTGCTAAATTGGAATCTGTACAACTTAAATTTGTCCACAGAACCAGTGAAGTAGAAAAGGGATTTTTGACAAATAGAAAAGCATTTTTTTGTTATGGGCAGGCTATCCAGGGAAATCCTATCCTTTTCCTTATTGTGAATTATAAATGTATAAAAATATGAAATAATTCAGTAAGTACTGATGGATTCTATTATTCCTAGTCACTAAGCCTATCCTGAAAGTAAGTTGGAGCTTACTACATTATGGCAGGGAGGACAATGAATGGTACCCTGATGCTTGAAAAGTGAATGGACCTCCTTAAGTGCTGATCTTGTACTGAGAGTTAGTTAGTATTTCCCTAAGTACCTCACTTACTGACTCACTAAGTGCCTCACATACCTAACTTAGCTAGTGGGAAGAATACAGTGCCTGATTCAATAGGAAATTTTAGTCATTTCTCCTCTGAGGTCCATTACTGTTTATGCTGAAACTCTTATTTCTAAAGTCTGTATCACTATGGCTTTTTATCTGCCAGACTGCATAGGTATAGTAAGCTAGTGCTTTTCAATGAATTGAAAAGAAAAATAAAAGGTGAATACTCCATTGCCTCATTTTCTTTTTCCTGCTCCTTTCTTACTTTATTCCTTGTTTTGTATCCTCCTTTTCTCTTTCCTATTCTCTTTTTTCTCCTCTTCCTCTATTTTATCTTCATCTTCTTTTTCTTTCTCCCCTCTTCTTTTTCTTCTTCTCTTTTTTATCTCTTGCTCTTTCTCCTTTTTTTGCTTTCTTTTTACTTTCTGTTATCCTCTTCCTTTTCATCTCCTTTTTATTCACTTTTCTCCTTTTCCCTCCATCTTTTCTCTTTTTATGCTTTCTTTTTTCTTCCTCCTCTTTCTTGTCTTCTTTTTTCCCCTTTCACATCTTTTTTTCCTCCTCTTTCATGGACATTTGCAGAGAAAGAAAGAAAAGCTGGAACAAAGCTGAAAATAAGTCATAGAGAGACAAAGTAGATGCTTTTCAAGCTTTCTGTTATCTGAAGAGATGAACAGGAAGAGTGTAGAATCAGGCCAGTAAAGAAAATAACATGGCAGGAAACGAGAGCCAGGAGCCAAGATCAAACATGACTGAGCAGAGACAAATGACATCAACAGGGTAAGCCTAAAAGAGAAACCAAAGAACTCAGTGCCAGTGGAGTTAGTGAAGAAAAAAAAATCAGAAAATGTTTAATTCCACTATCAGTGGGCCAAAAGCTATGATTTAAAGGTTATCCACATTTTACTTCCAATGGATCCAAACTTAGTGAACTTGCTAACTGCTGAAATTTGGAGATAAAATATGATTGGAGCTTAAAAAAGTAAATGGCTGAAAGCAAAAAGAAAGGGAATTAGCTATGAAGTTTTTATAGACTAGTTGAAATGTTTTACAATGGGGGAAAATGGAATTCTTAGATTTGGATCATCTTTAGAGTTGAATCAGAAATAAATAGCAATTGGAAAGATCATAGAAAAAAATAAAAGGGAATTCTTTTACTTTTCCTCCAGAAAACTTCTATCCATCCTCATATGTGGGATCCCAGTCCTTTGAAGCTAGTAGAATCTATCAAGTGCATTCTGAATATTTAGCAAAACTTATTATGTCATGACTCCATTATGTCAGTTATATCAAAAAGGATAAGATACAAGATACAGTGAGGATGGGGTATATAACACATGCTGAAACTTTGAAGTACAGTATTTTACTTTATATTTTACAGAGTTCTCCTGCTTTTCTGAAGTATTTACAAGGTGCCTTTCATTGAGCATAAAAGTACTATTCTACCTTATGCATTCTAAAGATATACCTAATGCTCTTTCAAAGGTTAATCAAATTTAATGAGATTGTTAAACTAATCAATATTTGTTTTATAGACACATTTTTCACTTGGTCTCCTAAAGGAGAGTCTCCAGGGAGACAGCAACAAGGTTCAGCAGGAAAATGGATTGTAATGAAAACACTTGGGAATCACCTCTGTTTTTCCATTAAACTTCCCTTTTAGAGGTCTGATTACTGATGCTAATATATCCTAATGGAACACAGGGGCTAATTTATTATACTTTCAGATTCAATTCCGCTTTCTAACTGGACATAACTAAGAACTATGGTATATTTTCATGATTTAGCTGATTAGGCCCAATCCTCTTATTGTTTATCTCCAAATGATTGATGGAGGAGTTCAGAGTTGCAGTCCTGGCTCTGTCTCTGGCTCACTTTATAGAAATGGCCAAAGCAATTCTCCTTTATACTTATTTTTATTTTGTCCAAAAATAATTTCAGAAAAAAGATTTATCATATCAGAAATAATATTCTTCACAGTTTCATAGAATTTTACTTTTTGCAAAGTGATATTGCTTGGATTAAATCATTTTATTGAGGAAGATAGGATTTCAAGCTGGATGGCAGATTAGGAAGCAACTAATTTTTTCTTTACAATGAAAAGATCCAGGTTACTAAAGGAAATGCCCTGCCAATGCTATAGACAGGAGAACTAGGATTCCAATTCAGGCCCCTGACTGCAATTTTTTCTGCTATGAGAATTCATACAACTTATATGATAACTTATATGATAACTATATGATATGATATGATATAGTGTTATCATATATTTTTATCATATCTTTCATATCAGAAGTATAACTAGTTATGCTAATTTTCCCCCATGTCCATGACTTCTCATTCTCTACTTTCCTTATCCTCTTCTCTTCCTTTACCCTTTTGTTATAAGAATTTCTTACCTCTCTATATTGTCAAGAACCATACTATAATTCCCTATAATCTCCCAGTATTATATATATGTATGTGTATATATATATATATATATATATATATATATATATATATATATATATATATATATATATATATATATATATATATATATATATATATATATATATGCTAGCACAGGAAATTGTAGCCACCCAAAACCAAGGCAATATTTGTGAATTAAGCAAAGCTTGTCGTTGATGCTCTCATAACTCCTGTTCTGCATATCTTTTCTTCCTCCTTTCCCCTGCCTCACATCTAATATTCTCATGTAGTTCCTTGGCTTTCAGGTATTCATTGTTGTACTCCACTCAGCCCTGTCCCCTCCTAAAGTAGCCTATTTTCTAAAACTTTACTTTTTTTTTTCTCTAATTCTCCCCACCAAACAACTATTTCTACTATCTCAGTTAGGTTGTTAACTGTTAATCATCCCAATTACTTTATTAAAATAATGCATACTGCATTATAGATGATTAATAGGTTTATTCTGCTTGGGGGTATTGGAATGTTAAAATAAGCACTCAAGGAATTCATATAAATTTCTAATTGGTCACCAACTCTGAATTCAGGAGGACCTGAGTTCAAATGTGGTTTCAGACACTTAACACTTCCTAGCTATGTGACCCTGGGCAAGTCACTTAACTCCAATTGCCTCAGGGGGAAAAAACCTCTGGTAGATAGTGTAAGGAAGATATGCAAGGGGATTGAATCTTATTTTTTTGTTTTGTTTTTCCCCTTTGCATTTTCTGGACTTAATACACTCATAAAGTGGATAGGAAAGACATTTCAGAGGCCTAGTGAGTTTATATGAGTTCTCCAGAATCACACACAATAACAAGTAGCAAAGGTAGGGCTTTAATATGGGTCTTCTTACTCTTATGTTCAGAATATTGTTTTGCCCAAAGACGCCTCACATTGTCAGTATTCTCACTCTGGAATAGATAAGGACATGTGTCAAATAGGGCACTGAGCTAATACACCGTGTGGAAGCAGAAGTGATACTGGGAGATTATAAAGAATTATAGTATGGTTCTAGACAATATAGAGAAGTAAGAAATTCTTATAATGACAGGATAAAGGAAGAGAAGAAGACAAGGAAAGTAGAGAACTAGAAGTCATGGACATGGGGGAAAGCTAGTATAACTAGTTATACTTCTGATATGGAAGTTAATTGACTTCCATAACTATTAATTATTCATTCCCTAAGGCACCAAACTCTCTTTATATGATTTTGTTACCTTTATAATCTCTAATAACTCTTTGAGAATTACAAAGGTATATAATTTATGTATGAGGAATATCTAGTTCAATGATGTTGATCTCCAAGTTAAATAGGTTTGCTATATATTGATGACATACATGCTTTTATGCAATTCAGTCTATGTGTTAACTCACTAGGATCCCAAGTTCATATTTAACCCAGTACATCATGAATTGGCAATCCATGGCACCATGCCAAAAGCAGCATTAAGAGCACTTTGCCAGCATCCTGGAAGTTGTAGCAAGCAGGACTCAAAGCAAAAATTGCAAGGTAAGGTCTTCAATAAACTTCTTACCTTCCTTTTTGCAATAACTTTTCCCTTCTCCTTACCTTAGGTATCCACTGTAATTAATCAGTCCTCTGCATATTCTGTGTTTGTGCTGTAGTATTCACTCAGATCTTTCTTAGCCTTATTTTCTAGATATTTTGTCTTTTTCATTTTCTCTCATATCCTTTAAACCATACCCACACAAACTTGCTTTCCTACTATCTTAAGTGTTAGGCCAGTGGATCAGACAGTAAGTTAATAAGCATTCATCAAATACCTACTATGTATCAGCTACTGTGCTAAGTACTTGGGTTACAAAGAAGGAAGAATGTCCCTACTTTCAAGAATCCTAAGTCTAATGGGGAGCACAATATGCAAATAATTTACAAATAAGATATAAATGTGTTAATAAGCGGAGGAAAGACAAGCATTGAAAAGGATCAAGAAAGGCCATTTGATTAGTGGATTACAGAAATTACATTGGGAATGACTAATATATTTATGCTTCACATGGTCAATGACATTTTGAAATAGGAGCCCAATTAATTTAAATAAGTAAAATGGTATAAGAATTGGGAAGCTAGGTGGTACAGTGAATAGAACACTGGGCATGAAATCAAGAAGATTCATCTTCATGAATTCAAATTTGGCATGAAATATTAGCTGCATGATTCTGTAAAAGTCACTTAATTGTCTTTGCCTCAGTTTCCTCATCTGTAAAATGAGCTGGAGATGGAGATAAAAAAAAACACTCCAATATTTTGTCAAGCAAATCCCAAATGGGACCACATCTGAAAATCAGTAATAAGAGGGATATGTAGGGGAGAGAGGCAGATATCATCAAGAGAAGCATCATCACTTGCTTTAGACACTTGTTAGCTATGGGATCCTGGACAAATCACCCAATTTCCCTTCTCCTCATCTGTAAAAGAGGAGGTTAGACTCAAAACCTCTCATATTCCTTCTAGCTCTAAATGTATGATACTTAAGAGTACTGGAATTTTAAAAATTAGAACCCAATTAATTCATATGAATCTCTAACTAGTAGAATAGTGTAAGGGAAATATTTGAGAGGCGGGTGGTGGTACAAAGTCTCATTCATTTCCTTTGTCTACTCTAGGTCCAAGCCACCTAAATGGTTCCACTCGTAGCCTTCCCAGAGAAAGAGCAGAAGATCTCTTTGAAACTAAGTTCATTGATGCAGACCTGGAAAGAGCCTTTGAAGTCCCCCAGCCCAGTCTAATATTTTTATAGGTCATAGAATCATAGAGTTAGAACTGAAAGGGACCTTAGTATCCATCTACTTCAACCCCTTCATTTTACAGATGAGATCATGAGGATAGGAGCCAAAATGATTTGCCTAAAGTCATATGGGGATTCAGTATCAGAAGTGGGATTTGATCTTAGGTCTTCTAATTCCAAATCCATGGCTCTTCCATTAACATCATGCTGCCCCCCCCATAAAAAGTCCCTAATTCCATTAGACTCTCTTCATTTGCCCCAAATTTTAAAAAGAGCAGGTACTTTGAATCTATTTTGCTAAAGGAGAAATTGAAATGCTGTAAAGCCAGGAAATTAGCACAGATGCTATTTCCAATAAGAAGGAAGGATACCCTCCACCATTGTCTACAATAGAGAAACTTGTTTGCTATCATTGATTATATTAGCATTTCCACTGGATTATTTAATATGAGAAAGGAAGAGAAAGACAACTGGTATGTCATGAGAAACTTGGCAGATACAGAAACTGATTGTTATTTTGTTACACTGAGTAAATACCGAGAATGTATTCTTTGGAATAGAGAGAATACTTGGTCATTTAAGGGAAGAATTTGAGCAGAAACCAATAGAAGCCATAAGGCACTGGGCAACAAGAACCTGCTGGGCTGTCCTTGGGTCCTCTTCACTTGTGTTTCCATTATGCTGTGAGGTCATGGGAGGAAATATTAATGGTTGTCAAGTGTCAGTCCATGTTTGCAGAGTACTGATTACTCACGCATCACTAACAGTTTGTTCACAGACAAATAGTTAGTGGTGGAGGTTAGACTCAAATGATTTCTTAGGATTTCCAGTCTGTTCCTGTTCTTATTATGCCATACTACATAAAATGAATAAGATGTTATATAATTTCTAGGTATAAAAGGATTAAATCTTTATTAATTTTTAATTTACCAAGCTATAATTTGTGAGTAAAAGTTTTTATAAGGCTCTTAATTTTATTATAGCATTTAGTCATAAAGATCTTTTTTATGAAATATAATTATCACATTTTAGTTTCAGATCCTTCTCCTCCCATTTTCTGTAGTCATCAATTCAATACCACAAATCTTTATAAAGTACCAAAGAAATACAACATGCCCTTCCTTTTACCTATATTACTATGAAAAATACAGGGCAGTTCCCACTCTAAAAGAGCTTATACTAATATTTGGGAAATGTGATCAATATATATATGTACATACATTCATACACACACAAGTAAGTGTCATACAAGGTAAAATGAAATAAGAACAAAGGAGAAATTCTAAGGGTTTTAAGAAAATTTGAAGATGGAAAGAGTCATTGGAAGGCTTCATAGATGAAATGTCATGTGAGCTGGACC
Source organism: Sminthopsis crassicaudata (assembly GCF_048593235.1). Classification (NCBI taxonomy): domain Eukaryota; kingdom Metazoa; phylum Chordata; class Mammalia; order Dasyuromorphia; family Dasyuridae; genus Sminthopsis; species Sminthopsis crassicaudata. Next base: position 517,799,869 of record NC_133618.1, read on the forward strand.
TTAAAGGAAAAGAATGGTTTCTAAAGACAAAGATGGAGAAGCAGTGCATTCTAGGCTTGGGAACTGAGCTCCACAAATATATGAAGGCAGGAGAATTTAGGGTGAGATCAGAGAATATTTAGTGGGTCAATTTGGCTTGAAGATAGTAAAAATGAAAGTGAATGCTCAAAATAAGGCTAGAAAGGTAAACTAGAGCCAAAAAATAGAAGGCTATAAGTGTCAAACTAAGAACTAGACCTTAATCTATAATCATTGAAGGGAATACCCTGATTCCATGAAAAAAATATAAGATTTAAGTCAATTCAACTACCAGCACTTCTATTCCCTTATCTGTAAAATGAAGGGACTATCATAGATTGCCTTGGATGCCTAGTGGTTCTAAATCTATGGCTTTATGCTTTGTTTATTTGGGAAATTATTTTGGCAACTGTATGAAATATAAATAGTTGGGGGTAGAGATAAGACCTCTCAGAAGCAGCTGAGGTGAAAATGATGAGGCTAGTACTAGAACTGATGGCAATAACACTCCCAATGGTAAAAATTAGGGTACCTGTGAGAAATACTGCTGAGAGAAAATCCACAGAACTTGGTGACTGATTAGATGTGTGGGATAGGAAGAGGAAAAAATTAGAGGTATCTCTGAGGTTCCAAACCTGAGTGAATAGTAGTATCATCAGCAGAAATAGAGAAGTTGGAGAGAGAGGCACGTTTTAGACTAAATGCTTCCTGTTGCACAATTTCAAGTTATGTGCTCTCATTCAGGACAGCTTAAAACAGTTGCATAAATTGTTTTGAGATTTCTTCAAAAGAAGCAACTGTTTAAATCAAAGGTAGGCTCTGTCTCCATAGGCCTGCCATTTTGGGACCTATAGTCAGCCATATGTGGCCCCCCACTCAAAAAAAGCCAATTTTGGTAGATTAGCTATATTTTAGTCCAGTGGGCTCAAATAGCTATGGGCATGCAGATATTAGTTGAGTGGAATAAATAGTTATGTCTTTATTACTGAAGCACTTAAAAGTATGAATACCTCATTAAAATTAAGTAATGAATATCTAATTAAATAAAAAAATAATTAAGGTGGGAACCTTTACTTAGATTCACTGTTTTTTTTTTTTTTCCCCATCCTCCTCCTCTCAGAATCCTTACATAAGCATGGTCTTATGCCTAGTGGTTTTTGTTGGTTACACACACACAGCCTCAGAGTTTAGATCTCAAGCTTTCTAATCATATGCCCAAATTCTCCTTTTTTACTTTAGCTTCCATCACCCCTTGAATAATCCATCTCCCTGGTTGCTAGGGAAAGCTCTTGTTGGCCAGAGGCTCTTTAGCCAATCAGAAGAGAGAATCTGGTAAACCAGATCTGCCACTGATGTAACTGAAAGTCTGATTGGTTAGCAGCATATTGACCTCTAAAATTATCTTGCACTCTTGGAGTTCACTACTATTCTATTTCTATAAATGTTGTATCTATTCAACAAATTAAATGGACAATGAAATCATAAATTGCCCAAACATGAAGTCACTGGGATCTGCCTGCCCATTTATTAATAATATGTTTCCCTGCCGTATAATTGGGATTTTATCGCTTGCATTTGTATATGAAAAATAATTAAAGCTATAATGTATGGAATATTCATAAATTCATTTCACAGTTATTTCTAATATAGCAAAAACTTCATTTTTCTGGGGAGATGGATTAATTCTATTTGGATTTCATTTGCACGGACAAATTATGCACTCAGCTTTTAAATATCTCACCATCTAGTTTTAACTTATAAAGCAGACAGAAGAACAGATGGATTGTAACTGTGTACTTATTTGGAAGTCAACTGTATAAGATTTACCTGAAGAAGGTAGACATGACTATATGCATATAAAATAAATAATTATATTTACATGGCATCTTTGCACAGAGCTTTATAAGACTGGCTAATAAAAGTCATCAATCCTGGAGTCTTTATCAGGTTCCACTATTGACTTTCCAGATAAGATTGTGAAACTGTTAATAATAGCTGACATTTATCTAGCACTTTTAATTCCTGCAAACTGCTTTACATACATTATCTCATTTGATTCTCACAATAATCTTACAAGATAGAAACTACCTGAATTGTTCTCTTGATTTTACAGATGAAAGAAACTGAGGCTCAGCGAGATTCAGTTAATCTTCCAATATCACATAGTTAACAATATTCGAACCCTGTAATTCCTATAGCACTCTTTCTACCATATAAATTAATCTATGTCTCCATTTCCACATCTGTAAAATCTGATATACTTCTTTTTTGTATTTTTATTAAAGCTTTTTATTTTCAAAATATATACATGAATCATTTTCAATACTCACCCTTGAAAAACCTTGTTTCATTTTTTTCCTTCCTTCTCTCTACCCCCTTCCCTAGATGGCAAGAAATTCAATATATGTTAAACATGTACAACTCTTCTATACATGTTTCTACAATTATCATGCTGCCCAAGAAAAATCAGAGCAAAAAGGAAAAAAATGAGAAAGAAAACAAAATTCAAGCAAATAACCACAAAAAGTGTGAAAATACTATGTTGTGATCCACACTCATTTCCCAAAATTCTCTCTGGGTAGATGACTCTCTTCATCATCTCATTAGTGAAAAGAGCCATGTCTATTAGAATTGATCACTATATATGATCTTACTGTTGCCATGTACAATGATTTGGTTCTGCTCATTTCACTCAGCATCAATTCATGTAAGTCTCTCCAGGCCTCTCTGAAATCATCCTGCTGATCATTTCTTATAAAATAATAATATTCCATACTATTCATATACCATAACATATTCAGTAATTCTCCAACTGATGGGCAGCCACTCAGTTCCCAGTTTCTAGCCACTACAAAAAGGACTGCCACAAACATTTTTGCACATGTGGTCCTTTTACTTCCTTTAAGATCTCTATGAGATACAAACCCAGTAGAAACACTGATGGATCAAAGGGTATGAACATTTTGATAGCCCTTTGGGCATTGTTCCAAATTGCTCTCCAGAATGGTTGAATCAGTTCACCATTCCACCAACAATGTATCGGTTTCCCTGTTTTTCCACATCCCCTCCAATACTGGTCATTACCTTTTCATGTCATCTTAGTCAATCTGAGAGTTGTGTCGTGGTACTTCAGAGTTGTCTTAAAGACTTAGTAGTGATTTAGAGCACCTTTTTATATGACTAGAAATGGTTTCAGTTTCTTAATCTGAAAATTATCTGTTCATATCTTTTGACCATTTATCAATTGAAGAATGGCTTGAATTCTTATAAATTTGAGTCAGTTCTCTATATTTTTTAGAAATGATGATGATACTTCTTTATAACTGATTTTGGTGACTAAAATAGTCTAGAATTATTATAATAAAGAAACACAGTCTTGGGAAGTATGTGCTTAGCATTTCCAAAAATACAAAAGCAGCACATTAAACTATTTTGTGACCATCCAGAGAACTCTTTCTAAAGAATGCCATCTTTACTCCAGGATCCTACATAATATTATAGCCTTACCATCCTATCCTAAGGGTTTGGACACCCCTTAGAAAGGAAACAATCTTGGGACTACTAGAGTTTTATCTTTCACTTCACCTCCAGTCCCATAGTATTACTCTAAGAGGTAAATCTAGAGGTAAGAGAATGAAATTGAGGTTGAGAATGAACCACTATCCCCATTGAATCGGTGGGTTCACTGAATGACTCACAAAAGTGTCAAATCCATGTTTTATTCTCTGATTTGTGGATCAATTACTTGCTGTTCCTCTAACTACAAGATTGGATCTACTTTTTGTCAAGAATCTGATATTGTCCAGGGTCTCCCTCTTCTCATTATAGAAGGTTGGGCTCAAAAAATTTTAGGAATTCAAAATGCCCCACTAACTTTTCCATCATCTCTCTAAGAAGTTGGGTCCAAAAAACTTTAGAAACTTGATATTGTTCAGGAGACTCTTTTCCTCTATCCAGACATCTGACTACATCTTCTCCAGGAATCATAGGATTGAAAGAACCTAACACTGTGGCTTATTACTTATACCTCTTGGATCACATGGGTTATAGCAATTAAGTCATGCTTTGACTCCTACCTCCTCCAAGATTGTCAATACTAGTTCCTGTGAATGGGTGTGTGGAGAGATGGGTGGCTGTATATATGGATATTCAGGTAAAAGTGTAGGACTTAAGTTTATTTTTAACCCTTCTGTAGTTTTCTCTTTCAAATTTTTCAAATTTCCTCATTTTTTTCTGTATCGTTTTATAACCCCAGTAGAAAAGTCTAGTTCCAATAGATAATATCTTGAACTAATCAAATTGTCCACATTCTATAAGTATTCAAGAGATTGTCTCAACCTTCGACAGTGGTTAATGGGTGAGTTAGTGTCCTTCATTGAGAGAAACAAATTCCAAGTCCTAAACAAGGACTTCTTTCCCCTGATCAGTCTACTACAGAAGTCATTTTTTAAATGTTCCTTCTCTCCAATTCTCCTGTACATTCTTTACTAGACTCATCTTTCTCTGGTACTTTCTTTTTTGTGCTCTGCTGTTCTTCCCAAGGTCGCTCAGGATATAATATAGGCTGAAGCACTCTTTATGGAACTTGTCCAGAACTTTCAAGTAAGATGAGATATGTGAGTGGAGGGAACATGGCCATATAAAAATAAAAACCTTTCCTAAGTCTTCTGAGAGGATGATTTTGCTCTATCTTCTAGAGATAAAGAACAGTCCCAATTTTTTAATATTATTCTCATGAAACTCAAGGACTAATTCTGTAACCAGGTCCATGGTGTAATTAATTAACTCTTAGTGTCAATCTTATCCCTGTCTGAATGAAGCCATCAGAATGAGAAATGGACAGAAGGTGAATGATGAGAATCCAGAAATCATTAGCAGAGTTAACCAATTAGTTGGTTACAAAGACTTAGAAACTTAGAGATTTTTTAAAATGATTTTCTACTCTGTAAAATTATGGAACAATGTAGCAAGATTATTAGGACAGAAGAAAAAAATGTGGTATGTTAGATAGAATCTCAAATAAGGAAAACTTTAGCTCAAATCCTTCATTAAATTCTTACTAATTGTGTGATCCTGGGCTAGTCACTTAACCCCTAAGAGAGCTATTTGAGAATCAAATGATACAATGTAAATAAAGTGCTTTGCAAACTTTAAAGTGTTATAAATGTTAACTCATGCTATTATTACATACAGCTTAAAGTGAAATATTACTGTCAAGCAAGAATGAAATTTTAACTGGGGGAACACTTCAGTACAGTCTACTGCTGAAGAAGTTTTTACATTCTCATAGTATGAAGCCACCTGGTCATACCACTGTGTGTTCAAGAGAAATCAGGCATTGAATCAGTTGTTCCCAGCATCATTGCCACACCTTGTGCACCTTGGCTTATTCTAGCACTTGAGTTTAAAAAAAATGTCATGTTGTCTTCAGCTAGACTTTATGTAGTATAAAGAAAACATCTCCCCATGGCTCCATAATATTTATTACCCACACTAACAACAATTTCAATATTTACCCAGAGACAGATAAAATAATGAGCCAAGCCAGCCTGTTCAGTACATGTATTTCAGCAGTGACCATAAAAAGACATCACACACTTATCATATCCAGCTCCGTTCCCAAAATACATTTTTTGACAGAAGACAAATTAGATAGTCGCACTGCATGGTGATGGTACCCATCTCTCTACAAGGGTTTGATTAAATGCTTCTGACCCGTGTCATTGACCACGGGAAGGAGAGAGAGAATATAAATAAATTCTGTGATTTAAATGTGCACTACAAAAAGTAGTCTGTGTGGTATTACCTGATATTTGCTGAATAGAACCTCTACTTTTGCTACTTTGTCTTGCCTCCTGGGGATTACTTTCCTAGCAGGGGGCCACCTCTAAAAGAAGAAAGAGACTATCTTTCCACCTCTGCCCTAAAACAAGTTGGTTATAAAAATACTCAGAGAATAAAAATCTTAATGAATATGCAGTAATTGAAAGAGTCCGTGGTCTAGACTGTTGGAATATGACATGGGGAGTTCGTGTATTTTCTTTAAACAAATTCCAAAGACAATGCCATGATGCAAAGTGGGGAAGGAGACTAGTGTGTGCATATATGTACACACAGGCTTTATGTATGTATGCATGCATGTGTTCATGTGTACATGTGTGTATATATATATTCATCCCTTTTAAAAAATATGAAATAAATGTTGAAATCACTATAGATTTGATCCCTCTAAGAGGAGCCAAAATCAACTTGCCCTTCTCAGCTCTGACTCTTCAAATCATCAGACCAAGAACATAAACATCTGGTTCCAGTAAATATAAAATTCCCTTATAATCAATCAATATCTATCAACAATTTTTAAGTAAAACCTGTTTTGTGCTCATCAAGAAATGAGAGTGATGGGTAGAGGATGTAGATAGAAGTCCTTTGGGATCCATTACTTGTTTCCCAAAGCTCCACCTGAATTTTTTTCCTAGGCAATAGAAGGTGAAGTGTTTGTATTCATAATGATACTAATATCATTATGGACTTAAGATAATGTCCTCTACATAGAAATATTGCTAACTTTTGTGTCTAGAGCAATGTCTTCTATTCTTTTTTGAAAGTAATATCACAAAATCAAAGAATTAATTGGCAAATTTTAAAATTCTTCACCATTCTCGCCTTCATCTTCTGGATGAGCTCTGGTTTGTTTATGGCCTTTCTAAAATGTGATATCCAGAACTAAGGAGGAGACCCAGAGAAAGTAAAAAATGCATCATCACTTTCTGTTTCTGAACACAAGGTTTCTAATGCACACATTAAGAAGAACATAGGAGCCTCTTTTCTTTGTTATAATTGTCATGCTAATGACTTTTATTGAGCTTGCTGTTCAGTAGCTAGAGTGAAAATGACTCCCCTGCCCTGGAGATGTCGGTGATCTGACCCATACTCCATTTGTGCCTTTTTCATATAAACTGTTGTCAAGCCATGTCTTCTGTGTTTTTGCTTGAATTGTTGAATTTTTGAACTATACCTTGATTAAAACCTCATTGTAAAGTTCCTTTTGGTGATACAGCTCAGAATTCATCCAAGTTTATTTATTTGATACAATTCTCATTTATGCCCTTCTACTAGTTCTATACAGAGGATCTTTCCATTATGCTAGGGACCTTCTTCACTTACTCCTAACATTGCCTGAGTGCCGGGAGAACATTTTGGTCATCCATTTGTCATCTCTCAGTCTTGATATGTGACCAGAGCATCTTCTCTTCCTGTTATAGAATTCCCTGAAGACATATATTGGCTCTCCTCCTTAAAACCTCTTGTTAGTTATATGTTGCAGCCTTCTTATAACTATCATGTACCTCTGCATTGCTCACTGTGTAATATTCATCTGTAGTTCTCCAAAGGCAATGCTATTCCAAGACTGACCGATATATAGCACCACTGGTAAAATGTTTATATTGCAAAGATAAGACTTTACTATTATCAAAAAACTTGAAGTCAGTAAAAATTCTTTAAAATTTCCCTAAACCAATCTAATCTATTCTCTACTTTTCCAACTCTGAGCCCAGCTCATTATCAATCTGTACTGTGTCTCAGATATAAATAGTATTAGAAAAGATCTATAGGTTTTTCATTCTGATCTATGTTGAAATTTGATCAATTTTTTCTTTCCTTTGTGAATAAACAAGTTAGATTCTTTTGAATAATTATACAGTCCTCCAGGAAACTCCACAATAACTTAGGGCTTGATATAATTGACACAATGGCATCTTCAAATGGGATCATCTGGAGGATGTCTCCATTCACTGTGAATCCTTTCTCCTAGATTATGCTGGATAGCCTCCATTATAGTTACAGATAGTTTTTGACATGTAAATAATTCCCTATTTTATGCTTCACCTGATATTTATTATCAGAGGATCATTGAACAGGTTTATTTCTTCTGTTACATGTTCCAAAGTATCTTGAATAATCTTAATATTTATATGGGAGACATTTTGTCACAAAAGAATTGTGGGGCAATGCTGAGTCAATTGCTTTTTCATAATGGACAAACAATTTGCACAATAAAAGCTTCTATTCTTGTTTTTCAATAAGCTGTGAGATGGTCAAAATGTGGTCCATTGTTGAAGCAATTTCAAAAAGCCTACTTGTTTTCTACAAATGCATTGATCAAAGATGTACTCAATTCCTGTATAGGTGGAAGAATAATCATCTAAATCAGTCTTTTTACTGGTGTTCCTTTCTGTGATTAGCTAGGCTGGTACTTTAGAACTAGATGTACTCTGTTCCTGGGGCCATACTCAAAAGTTTTGCTGGTGTGGAAGCACCTTCCAGAGCTTTTACTCCACTGAACCCATTTTGGGGATCCAGGGTTAATGAGCATTAGGAATTTTATGGACTGATTTTATATTTATCCTGATTAATTTTCCCTTTTATATTTATCCCATCATCTTAGACAGTTCTCCTTTTTTCTATCAACCATTGTGTTTATTGTCTCTCCTAGTTTTGTTTTATCTAAAAATTTGATAAACCACTCATCTGTGTATTCATCCTGTTATTGACCAAAAGTATTAAGTAGAAAACCAAGGACAAACGCCTTTGGTACTTCACTAGTCAAGTCAGTCAATAAACATTCCTATAGTGCCTACTGTATAGCAGGACCTGTCTAAGCTCTGGGGATGCAAAAAAAGGCAAAAGTTCCTGCTGTGAAGGAGCTCACAGTTTAATGAGGAAGACAACAGGCCAACAATTATATATGAACAAGCTACAAACAGGATAAATTGGAAATAAACAACTGAGGGAAGGCACTAGAAGGCATTTTAGCTGGGTCTTAAAGGAAGTCAGGGAAGCTAAGAGCAAGAGATGAGAAAGGAAGGCATTCCAGTTATGGAGGAAAGTCAATGAATATGCCTGGAATCAGGAGGTAAAATGTCTTTTTCAAGAAACAGTAAAGGAAGGAAAATTAGGTGGTGTACTAGTTAGAGCACTGGCCCTGGATTCAGGAAGACTTGAATTCAAATCTGGCTTCAAACACTTATTAGTTGTGTCACCCTGGGCAAACCACTAAACCTCAATTTCCTTTCCCCCCCCAAAAAATAAAATAAATAAAATTGCACCTTCCCTTCAGAAAGGCTTGGAGAGACTTGCATGAACTGATGCTGAGTGAAATGAGCAGAACCAGAAGATCACTATCTACTTCAACAACAATACTGTATGAGGATGTATTCTGATGGAAGTGGATATCTTCAACATAGAGAAGATCCAACTCACTTCCAGCTGATCAATGATGGACAGAAACAACTACACCCAGAGAAGGAACACTGGGAAGTGAATGTAAAATATTAGCACTACTGTCTATCTACCCAGGTTACTTATACCTTGGGAAACCAATACTTAACATGCAACAAGAAAATTGGATTTATACACATATATTGTATCTAGGTTATACTGTAACACATGTAAAATGTATGGGATTGCCTGTCATCTAAGGGAGGGAATAGAGGGAGGGAGGGGAAATTTTGGAAAAATGAATACAAGGGATAATGTTATAAAAAATTACTCATGCATATATATACTGTCAAAAAATTTATAATTATAAAATTAATAAAACAAAAAAATTACACCTTCCCCAAATTGAAAAAAAGCAGCAAAGAAGGATGGATCATAGAGAACATTGAGGGTGCAAAGATAAGGATAAGGGGTAAGAGCATTGAAAGTGAAGGGGGATAGATTATAAAGAGCTTTGAAGGCTCATTGTATGTTTGATGCTGGAGATGACAGGAAGCAACTGGACATTTTTTTTCCTCCAGATTAACACTGATGTATTATTAACCTCTCTTAGAATCTGGTCATTTCAACAGTTTCAAATATGCCTAACTTCACCATTATTCAGGCAACACCTCTCCATCTTGTCCACAACGATACCATGAAAAATTCATGTCTTGTTAAATTCTATGTCTGCCACATTCTCCAAATGTGGTAATCCTACCAGAAAAGGAAAGGAGGTTGGTAAATAGTGATTTATCTTTGATGAAGCCATCCTGGCTTTTCATGCTCACAAAATGTCCCTTTAATATTCCCTTTTTTTGTTCCAAATTTTCCCCTCCTTCCCTAATAAAAGAAAAAAAGAAAAAATATTCCGTTTTAGAATTTTGCCAATAATTTGATATCCTGAGTTAGAGCTGAGAAGAGTCACTTTATAGCCTTTTAAAAGTTTAAAAATTTTAAATTTTAAAAATATGGATATTTGCCTATTTTTAATATGTTGAAAGTTTGGGGGATATTCTATAATTTTTTCAAGAATCACTCCCAGTGACTTGGTAATAGTTCTTTCAGATTTAGTGACATGAACTCATTGAGAGGAGTTAGGTGTTCTCTTATGCTGCCCTCACTTCTCTTCAGTTTCAATTCCCTATTAATCATTTTTGTTCTTTCTAGTCTGAGAAAAAAAATTCTCTTTGGGATAGAATACTGAAGCAAAATAGGCAAGTAGTTGTTTCTTCTCTCCATTTTTCTTTATCATTCTGCCATCTACTCTAAAAAGCAGTTCCACCTTTTCTTTGACCATCTTTTCCTTTAAAAAAAAAAAAAGGTCCTTTATTTTGTCTTTAGCCTCAGCTTGTTTAGAGCTTTAACACTCTAAAAATTATTCATACGTGACCATACCACTCTTTTGTATTCATCCTAAATTGTTTGTCCTTGGCTTCCATCTTCTAGAAATGCCTTTTAAAAATCTAAATAGTCGTTGAATTCTCTGTGTATTCACATTAGTCTTTTTTAGACATAATTCCATTTTTTTCCTCCTCATTGGCATCATTTATGCTTATGTAATCAAAATTTTGTTTTTTATGGTATTCCATCAAATTCTTTCTGCAGAATTTTGGAGTACAGTCTCCAACCACCATTTCTCTGAATGCTTGGAAGTTTATCATTCCCAAATCTAGGTTCCATGTCAAACTATGTCTAGCTTTTCCTTACTTATTTTCACAAACTTTAAGGTGTATGGTCACTTGCTCCTTGGTTTCTATCATTTTCTTTCAGTAACATCTCTGGGTAACATCAGGTCTAGAACACCAATTACATTTGTCATTTTCTCTAACTTTGTAAAAATGAAACTATCATCATGCCATATAAAGAAATGATCATCTTTGCTCCTTGTAACAAAGAAAATTTCAATATGTTTTCAGCTATGGAAAATCAGAAGGTATGGTTCAAAGTGGATTAGAATTTAAATCAACAGACCCAGGTTCAAATGGTAGATTCACCTTTTGTTTCTTGTATGTTGTGGAATAAATCACTTTATCTCTTCGGATCTAAGTTTCCTTATTTACAGTATAAAATATAGAGTTTGACTCAACAACTCCTAAAATATATATCAACTCTAATTCTATTACCACCATTACTACTATAATGTTTCCATTCAAGTTTTATGGTATATTTTCTGAACTCATCACCTGCTTCTTTCTTCTCATTCTAAGTCCAGTCATCTTCTTAACATTCTTTTACCTCTATTGAACCATTCTTCTTAAAGTACTCCAGAATAAGAGTTAGAACGGATCTTAGAACCCAGAAAATCCAACCCCCTCATTTTACAAAGAAGGAAATTGTGACTAAAAGAGATTAAATAATGCATAAATTGATCTAAATTTTTGCATAACTTTAACCCAGTCACAGCATTATTAGTAGGTCTATATCCTAAAGAGATTTTTTTAAAAAGGAAAATGACCTATTTATAAAACAATATTTGTAGTGACAAAGATCTGGAAACTAAGAGAATGTGCTTCAATTTGAGAATGACTAAACAAATTGTGGTATATTATTGCCATGCAATACTATAATACTATAAGAAATGACAAACAAGATACTTTCAGGAAAACCTGGAAAGATTTATATGAACAGATACAAAATGAAGTGAGCAGAATAAGAGTATTGCACACAGCAATAGCAATATTGTACGATAATTAACTGTAAATGACATTGTTTAGCAATACAATTATCCTATATAATTTCAAATGACCTATGATGAAAAATGCTATCCACTTCCAGAGAAAGAAGTGGTGGAATCTGAATGCAAATTGAAGCATACTATTTTTTTTCCACTTTGTTTGTGTGTGCATGTGGGCATTTAGTTTGTGTTTTCTTTCATTGCATAATTAATATGGAAATATATTTCACATGATTGCACATGTATATCCTATATCAAATTGCTCACCATCCTAAGGAAGGGAGAAAAAGAAAGGAAAAGACAAATTTTGGAATTTTTTAAATGTTAAAAATTCATTTTACATATAATTAGAAAAATAAAATATTATTAAAAAATTAAAAAGGTTAAATGTTTTGCCCAGGGTTCACAACTAGTAAATATCTAAGCTAGAACATACATTCTGTTCAACATCTACCTTTCTATTTGGTTTCTCCGTCATTTTTGTGGGGTTTTAATATTATTCTACCAATCCTTTAATTTAATCTGTGCATTTCAAATAAGATATTCTTTTCTACTGCCATATTCCCATCAAGAGTTACAGTTTTCATGTCTTTGAAATATAGTTATTAAGCTGAGATCTTCACTTTTCATTAAGGCATAAACTAGCCTGCTGTGTTTATGAAGTAGATAGTATTATCTACTTCATATATTTGCATATGGATATCTTATGTTATTGTGGGACTAGTTTTTTGTTTGCTTGTTACTCTTGTAGGAGTAGTTATTAACAGGAAGAACAGGAGCTGAAGTCATCAGAAACCTGGGTTCAAACCATACCTTAGTTGTATGAGCCCTTGCTCATCTCTCTGTGTCCTAATTTCCTTATCTATAAAAATGTAGATAATGACAGTTTTATTTCCTTATTCCTAAGATTTGTGTGATCAAACTGCTTCGTAAACTTTGGAGTCCTAGTTAATGTGATTCATTACTGTGTCATGTCTATTATTGTGGGTGATATAGGGCTTAGCTAATGTATATGAGATATTTCCTCCTAGCTCTTCCATTTTATTTTAAAGATACTTTGGGTCATTTTAAGTCTACAGGTAATAAGTTTTTCCTAGACCCATTTAGATTGGCTCTATTCCCGACTAATGCTTGCCATTACTATATCTGAAGCCCTGATCTGCAAACCTAAATCCCTTTCTCTCACATTTTCTTCTTAAACAAGTTATCTCTTTCAATATACTTACTTTTCTTCTTAAGACTCTACCTTCAACTGCCATGTAGAAATATTGAAAACACCACTGGCTATCCCTAGAATCTTCAATTTCTTGACTTAGATTCAAATTCCTTAGATATGCAGTCTAGGTTTCTAGTGTGGAACTGCTCATGTCCATTCAATATAGATCTGATAACTCTCAGAAAGGAAACTCTAATTCTCATAATTTACCCTTTTTTCCCCTGTGGTCAGATCTAGAGCTCCTTTTCTGGTGGCACCTGTATGTCATCTTTCTGTGGAACACAGACAACTGCTTCCTCCTCCTAGAATATATCTCTAACTCAGGAAGATGTTTAAACCTAAAGTATGAGGCATCCCAAAAGTCTTAGTGCTATTTTAATTATTAAAACTCAAAACTGCATTGTAACTTTTATGAAACCCTGAACTATTGGATGTTATAACATCCAATAGTTCAATGGTCCTTCTTTGATTTCTCTATATCATATGACTGACCAAAAACATTTATTAAGCATTTACTATGTTCAAGGCCCTTTACTAAGTACTGGATCACCCTCCAACTCCCTATATCAAGCTTCTGATATAGGGCTGGATTTTTCTTACTTCAGCATCTAGGTAGAACAGTGGATAGAGTTCTAGGACTTCAGGCAGAAAGGCCTGAGTTCAAATCCAGCAACAGACATTTACTAGCTTTATGACCCTTATCAAGTCACTTAACCTTATTTACCTCATTTTTCTCATCTGTAAAATGAGCTAGAGAAGACAGTGGAAAATCACTCTAGTATCTTTATCAAGCAAATAACAAATAGAGTCACAATGGACAAATTCAAATGATTGAACAATATTCCCTGTGTTTCAAGATCTTTTTTACTCAAGATTTCCTTTTTAAAATAAAACTTATTTTTTAAGCTGATTTTTCCTATTTTTCCTCTGACTTATAACGCTATTCATAAGTCCAGCTTCACTGATGATCACTCCAGAAGCTTTGACCTGCTCTGTTTTCCTGATTTGAGCCAATTCTCTCTTTTCTCCCACAGTCCACTAGCTCTCTGCTTCTAGAGGTTCATCACAATGGCTCTGGACTTAGTGTAGATGCGCCATTGTTTTTAGCCCAACTTTAGCTCAGATCCCGTGAGCTCAAGTAATCCATCAATTCCAGCCTTCACCAATAGCCAGATTTGTGGTTGTGTTCTACTATGTATGGTGTCCTGCTCTTCAAAGAATATATCCTTTTCTTTGAAAAGCCAGAGTACTTTACTGGAGGTTGTGATAGCTAAAATAGAATCTGAGTCAAAACAACCACCATAATCAATCCCAAAGAGACTTATAAGAGTAGAGTTCCAACGTTGGCTAGTAGATTAATATCTTAGTAAATCTAAATCTTAGAACTCCTACTGCCACTCTCTTCAAAGTTCTTCATCACAATGATTAGTTAATTTAATGTAGCAAGAAAAGAAGCATTCTTCCAATTCTTTCACTTTCTCCTAAAATGAGGAAAAATAATCTGATTTTTGTACACATTTAGTTGTCATTTAGGATGAAAAGGAACACGAATATAGCATAATCTCTTTAGGTCACTGAAACATTCTGCTTCCCCTACATATACACTGAAACTGAGATCCTTGAGTCTTTGGCACTCAAGAAAGTTAAGAGGCTCAGTGGAAAGAGCATTCAACTTCAAGTTGGGAAGACAGGTTCAAATCTTGTTATAGACTCTTGCTAGCTGTGTGACTGTGACCAAGTCATTTGGCCTCTCTCAGCCTCAGTTTTCCTTATGTGTAAAATGGAGATAATAACTGAATTACCTTGTTGTGAAGATAAAGTGATAGTTTTAAAATATGAAGCACTTTATAAGCTTTAAAATGGAATAAAATACTAGCTAGCATCATCATCATCACAGACACCTACTACAGCAAACTTAATATCATATTTCATAACATTGTGCGAGGCTTATGAGTAAGGCTTTTCAAGGTGATCTTTCTTTCCTTTTCTAGCATCATCTGGCCTCTCCTTATTTACATTTGATCTGGTATTGGAAGACTTCTGCCAGCATCTAAAATAAAAGTATTAAATGCTCTTCCCTGTGAAAAAGTTCTCTATAAAAATACAATTCTTACCTCTTCTTTACTCTGTACTGAAATTAGCAAGACTAAGACATTAGTTTCTGACAGTTATATTTACCATTTTACCATCTATCTTTCACAAAATTATATATGCAGTATCCACTCCGGGATACTCCATCAATTTAGCACTTAACTAGTTTTCATTTTAAGTCCCTAGATGATTGAGGTTGAAGGGATACCTTGTCGATACCCATTCCTTTTGCCAAAGCTCATAAGCCCCTACAAGTGTGTTTCCTTTAATAGAGAGATGGTAAATACAATGAGCTACAAAGCATTCCTACCATAAATTGTATTTTCTCCACCAATTATACATGGGAAAAATAAATTCAAATTTAGAGCACAAGTGTAGTCAAACAAATATGTATGGAACACATGCCTTCCTGATGTCCTTCTCTCCTAATGAAATTATTTAATATAAATTATATAAATTATATATATATATATGTATATATATATATATATATATATATACCATCCTCCCACGTTTCACAGGTGACTCAGCAAGACTTCACAGATCTGTCCTTTAGAGGCTACTATGATATTTCTGAGGCCAGGACTACCTCCTCTCTTAAATCCAAAGCCAGATATCTTTTCTGCTGTCATGATTCCATTTCTGGAAACTGCTTCTGGTGTCAAGTTGCAGCCTCTCTATATGTATGTCTCTGTAGACTAGAGCGTGTGTCTTCTCATTACTGAAGGCAATCTCTTCTCCAGGAAAAGTAATTCCCCTTCAAAATTGTGTGGCCAGCAGGACAAGGGAGAAAAAGAGAAAATCCATCCCTCACTCCTTCTTAAGACTGGTTCCCTCTCAGGAGCTGAGTTCTTCTACCTTACTCCTTGACTGAACTGGTTAGCAATACAGACTTTAAAGGCCCTCACGTGGGGGCAGCTAGGTGGTGCAGTGGATAGAGCACCAGCCTTGAATTCAGGAGGACTGAGTCAGTGTGACCCTGGGCAAGTTATTTAATCTCAGCCTCAGGGGAAAAAAAAGGCCCTCAGGACATGGTCAAATATATAGTCTAACTGAATCCCAAGTTACTTCTTAAATATTAGAAATGTGCATTTTTCACAATTTACAAAGGAATCATTGGGTGTTTATACCTTCTTAACAACTCATCAAGAAATTTAACATAATATAATATTTTCATATAATATAATAATATAAAATATAATCATTTGTGATTACATTCCTTACATATGGATTATAGATGTTATATATAAACATAATAAGAACAATATTAGGGGTATTAGAGTAATTTTATGCTACTAGAGTGACAGTGTAACATTCTTTGTTGACTTATCAAGAGCTTCTAAAATCAGTTTCTCATTCACAAATATGATTAAAATCCAATCAAAAGTCTTCCTGAAAGTCCCCCAAAATTTACTCACAGTCACTAGCCAACTAATTTTTATATTATTTGTACAAAACACTGAATAAAATCTGCAATTATTTCAAGCAATGTAGTCACACTGTCAGAAGTGTGTTAGAGCCAGTTTACACTATCTTTGTGGAGCTAATTGTTAAATTCTCAGTGTAAGCATTCATACCTAGGAAATTGAGGAAATGCTACAAATCCAGGTTTTCTTTATTGATCTGTTGATTGTCTAGACTAGAAGTTGGCAAACTTATGACTTCATGGGCTAAATCTAGCTCAAGCCTGTTCTTTATGACCAAGAACTAAGGCTGCACAAAATTGGGCAATGGACAGGATTTGACCCTCAAGTCATAGTTGGCTGATTCCAAGTTAAGACCTGAGAAAATCTAGATAGAGAGTTGTGTCAATAATGAAGTTTAAAGTTGAAGTGTGTCCTCTTTTTATAGCTTTTTTTAAGAGAACCAACCATTAAACATTTTCCATCGAACCAGTAAAGAAATTTAAGACCTTTCTTCCAAGGGAAAAAAAAAAAAAAACAACAGATACACATACACCATCCCCCTTAATTTCCTGAGTAGACAAAATTATATGTATGTGTGATGATAGAGGATGGATAGAAATAAACTTAATTATAAAAATAATAGAAGTTGTGGAACCAGCCAAGTTAAGTAACCTATACAGGGAGAAAGGAAAGAGGCTGGATTGAAACCCAGAAACTTCTGGCCTCAAATCCAGCACTCTCTGTGATCCATTGTATGTCTCTCCTTAAAGCTAACATTAAAGGATGCTTTCCTTCTTTAAGAAATTTACATAAAAATATACTTCAGTAGACTGTATATAACTTATAAAAGTAGAGTTTGGAAAACACAGCTCTAATATGTCAGAAATATCATGCAAATACGCCAAAAAAAAGTTTGCAATTCAAATGTCTTCCTCTCTGCCCACACCATTTCAAGATTTGTTCATTCAACAGTCATCATTAAATATCTATGATATAAGATTATTGTAATATATGCAATAAAAATGTGACACACATTTCTCAATCTTATGAGATGTTCGCTGTACAGACACAAAAGACACTGACAGACAGATATTTTACACACAAATAACTGTAATGCAAAATAACTTGTGATAAATGTTATTTGAATGGGGAAGGGGATAAGGAAGGAAAAGATGGATTAGCAATGTGAGGAATCCTTAATAACTTCATAAATATTTGAACTGATCTTTAAAAGATATATAAGAGTTCAAAAGGCAGATGAAGGGAGATTATGTCAAGCATCAGAAAGTGAATGAATAAAGTTAGAAAGGCAGAGAAACATAGAAATTGGACAAGGTATGAGAATCAGTCCGATTTGATTAGAGTGAAAATTACATAGAGGAAGGGAACATGAAATAAGACTGAAAAAGAAGGTTATAACTAAATGGTAGAGGGCTCTGAATACTAGGTTAGGGGGTTTATATTTATCCAATGAGTTATTTGGAAAGCTCTTAGCACAGTGTCTGGCACCTAGGTACTTAATGAAGGTTTGTTCCCTTTCTTCTCGCCCCTTAATAGAGTGGAAAAAATAAGGAGCCATTGAAGGGTCTTGAGCAAAGGAGAGACTGAATTTATTTTGGAGAAAGATTAATCTGACATCCCACTACATGCATGTATGTGGTCACACATAGCTGCTTAGGCCTGGAAAGTGTAATTCATCTCCTTTCTATTCCCACACTCAAAAACTGCCCAAATACCACTGAAGATAATTTAAATGCTTGCAGATGCAAGTAAGCAAGGGTCTAGAGACTCCAGCTCTTGTACATACAACCACTTCAGCGTTTTCATAATGGCAAATGGGTCATTTTTCTTAGTCATCTGACAGGACTTCTTTTGTCCTTAGAAAGGACAACCTTAGTCATCTCCTGGTAAAGAAGCTGGCATTTCTCTGGTGAGTCTGGTAGGCACCTTGAGGCTTGGTTTCCATAGCAAATGCTTTTGAATTTGGCCTCAGAACACAGAACGCTCTGCAGAGCCTGTTATAGTCCAGTGACTATTCATTTAAAAGATCTGAGATAATGAATCATCCAGCATCATCAAGGAAGTTTACCCTTTCACTAGAGGAAAATATAGAGAGTTTAAAATAGGCTCTTTCATTTCTCCATTTTTCACTTTCTTACCACCTGGTCCCCAGACCCACACTGGCTTTCCTTTCCTCTTCCCCTACCCCCACTCCAGTTCCCTTCCAAGAAATAGCCGTCCTTGCCAGCTGGCCAGAGTGCAGCAATAGATAGTTGGATGGATTGATCCCCACTCCTAGCCCCACATACAACTCCACCCTACCTGAATAGCCTGGAATTCAATTTAACGATGCTTTGTCTTTCCTCAGTAGACTGTGTATAACTTATAAAAGTAGAGTTTGGAAAATACAGCTCTAATATGTCAGAAATATCATACAAATACGCCAAAAAAAAGTTTGCAATTCAAACGTCTTCCTCTTTGCCGACACCATTTCAAGATTTGTTCATTCAACAGTCATCATTAAACATCTATGATGTAAGATTATTTAATAGATGAAATAAAAATGTGACACACATTTCTCAATCTTATGAGATGTTCGCTGTGCATTAGGCATTCAATAAATGCTTGTTGATTGATTTACTGAAAATCCTTTGAATTGACATGACAAGAAGTGTGTTAAAATGAAAAAAAGTTTCTCTTGGTGGAGAAATCACAAATTAAAGCCATCCTACACTAAATTCCACACTTAGTTTGCCAAATTAGTTTAATTTTCTTGTCCAGGCCCTGAGAACAAAGGGAGGGAGATAAATATATTCTTCTGGCTTAAAAGAGGTGTAGATAGAGCTGAGGCATGGCATACTGCTAAGGAGAAAAGTCAAAGGGGTGCTAGGAGAAGCTTGAACCATGGGAATAACAAGAGGAAGAGAAAGATGCTAAAAGGAAAATGAAGGATCTCCCAAACCAAATATTTCAGTTTTGCCCTTTCCAGGTCTGCTGGGCAATAGTAGGCTGAATGAGAAGAATAAAAATCCCCAGCAGTCTCTTGATGTCCCTACAGCCCTGATAGGGAGATTCACCATTTTTTATGAATTGATTGTCCTCATTTTTATCTAGTCATCTATTTAAAAAAGAATCTGATTTAGAAATGGAAGGGACCTTGGAGGCTTCATGCCAAGGATTTTAGATTTAAAGTCCAAATATGTGCAACATATGTCATATTGTAGCTTGACAATTATCTTAACCCCTAATCTAATATCTTCACTTTATAGTTGAGGAGACTACAGAGAGGATTGGGTAAGTATATTGCTTGAGTCCCCCAAGTAGATTCATAGATTTAAAACAAAGACTGTTAGACTTGTTGTATATCTTGGGGGAAAGAAAAGGAAGAAAGGGGAAGGGAAGAAACAAATATATTTTAAGTACCTACTATATGCCAAGCACTGGGCTTTACAAATATTGCTTCTTTCATAAGGAATCCCTTAGACAGACTAGTAAAACCTATGGTCCCTTTTTCAGAATGATATTGTAAAAAACATAAAGTACTTAGAATTATAAAGGAACTGAATATATTAAAATTTAATTATCAAAATATTGTTACAAATAAGTTAAAACTAAGCCCAAAGATCTATAAAATTGCATATCCTTTGATGCAACAATAATACTACTAGTCCATATCCCAAAGAAATAAAATGAGGTTGAGAGGAGGACCTATTTATACAAAAATATTTATAGCAGCTCTTTTTTTGGTGGCAAAGAATTAAAAATAGAAGAGATGCCCATTGAAAGAAGAATGGCTGATCAAGTCATAATTTATGAATGTAGTGTAATACCATTGTTTTATAAGAAATATTAAACATGATGTTTTCAGGTATACTGGGATAGATTTATATGAAGTAATACAAAGGGAAGTGAACAGAACCAGGAAAATATTGTACATAGTAACAGCAATATTGTAGAAAGAACAACCATGAAAAACTTAGCTATTCTCAACAATAAAATGATCTAAGACATTTCCAAAAAACTAATGATGAAAAGGTGCTATCTATCTTCAGAGAAAAAACTGATGGTATTTCAATACAGATCAAAGCACACTTTCTTTCTTTCTTTCTTTCTTTCTTTCTTTCTTTCTTTCTTTCTTTCTTTCTTTCTTTCTTTCTTTCTTTCTTTCTTTCTTTCTTTCTTTCCTTCTTTCTTTCTTCCCTTCTTTCTTCCTTCCTTCCTTTCTTTCTTTCTTTCTTTCTTCCCTTCTTTCTTTCTTTCTTTCTTTCTTTCTTTCTTTCTTTCTTTCTTTCTTTCTTTCTTTCCTTCTTTCTTTCCTTCTTTCCTTCTTTCTTTCTTTCTTTCTTCCCTTCTTTCTTCCTTTCTTTCCTTCTTTCTTTCTTTCCTTTCTTTCTTTCTTTCTTTCTTTCTTTCTTTCTTTCTTTCTTTCTTTCTTTCTTTCTTTCTTTCTTTCTTTCTTTCTTTCTTTCTTTCTTTCTTTCTTTCTTTCTTTCTTTCTTTCTTTCTTCTTCCTTTTCTGATTCTTTCCTTTTTCCCTCAACCCTCCCTCCTTCTCTCCTTTTCTTTTTTTCTTTTTTATTTGAGTTTTTCATCCACAAAATCACTAATATGACAATGTTTTACATGATTTCATATTTATAATCTATATCAAATGGCTTACCATGTTAGGCAGGGAAGGATAGACTTTGAAATCCCAAACATTTTTTAAAGAATGTTAAAATTGTGTTTATATGTAATCGAGGAAAAAATAAAATAGTATTTTTAAAAATAAAATTCACTGACTGTAAGCTAAAAAGATCACCTACTTTCATTTTAAAGATAGGGAGTCTGAGGTCTCTGGCTTTCTCAAAGTCTCACAGAGAGTTAAATAAGAGAGCAGGTATTCATGCCTATGCCCAGTGACTCCAAATTCATTGTCCTTTTTAACCACACCATACTGTCCAGACTAGTTGGAGTCCTGAATGGCATGCCTCTGGGATTGTTTAGGCTCCTCTCTGAAATACGTCCAATAAAGTATATTCATGTTAGATTTACAAACCATTTTGTTACTTTGGTGGCACCAAAAAGACCTTTGCTAAGTATAGTCTTGTTGTTAATTGGAAAACAGAGGGCATGTTAAGCTTCAGGCTTAAGCAGAGATCTTGGCAGAATCCCAAATTATGGCATCAAGTTGCTATGGCTTTAGAAGATTTGGGTTCTTCTTTTTTTGTCTTTATACAAGGGGAAAATCCTTTCCTGAGCTAACTTGGTTTGACTTGATACTTTGTCATTTTAACCTCCCAAAGCTCCTAAACTTTGTCCCCCCAAAAGATCATGTTCAACATTCATGCCTCTTTTCAAGAATTCCCCAAATGCCTGCTTTTATCAATGACAAGGCAACAGAGCCCAGGAATAGCAATAGGGTTAGCAAGAGTGTGTCTCTGGTTGACATTACGCTGGAGGTTATTATTGTATGAAGGGCCATGTATAATGACATGACATACAGATTTAGAAGAGGTATTTACAGCATTCTTAGTTCCATTAGTGCCAGGGCTACATTATTCCTGTTGCCATATTTACATCCCTTTAGAGCCAGACAGCTACTGCAGCTACAATAGACACACTCATCCTCTAATCCAAGTATAAAGTAGGTCTTTCAAGTCAAGCTTTAGGCATCTACACAGCTGTATCTAATTCTACAGTACTGCTTGTATTTAAAGGAAAAGAGAGCATCGCCTGAAATATTTGTCACTCTCAATTCAAGAAAAAGGCATTGTTCTCATCCTTCTACAGCCTTACTGGGATTCTTGAAACATACATCATTGAGGCTCTCTGGATCCATAAATGAAGTTCCTCCACAGCCAATCTGGTCTGAGAGAGGGATAGCAAAAGAGAAGTAAGGAAGAATGGGGACTTGGATCGATGAAATAAAAAGAGAAATTATAGCTTTTCCCTTTCCTTCATCTCCAAAGGGTCACATTAGTGGATGGAGTGAACCATTAGGACTCCAGTTCATTAAGCATGGTCTTTTCTGAATTAGTTGATTGAGACCATATGTTGTTGGAGTATGGATCTCAGTATAGGGTTTTATCCTTCCTTCTATTCCTAAGCCACCATTCCCACTTAGTTTCCTAAGTCCCAGAAATAGAGTAGTAAAATTTCCCTCAAGTCACCCCCCCAAAAAAAACCCCCAGGTCCCAAAATAACATTGTTCCCAGGCATGGGCACAGAGGAGTATTTATCATAACGGGAGAAAACAGTAATAGTCCAGAACTGTCTGTTTGTTCAACTCCAACTTGAATGATACCAAAGATTAAATCTCAGTTTCCAATTGTTTCATGCCAAGGCTGTTATATTTAAGGTCCAAATATGTGCAGCATATGTCATACTGTAGCTTGACAATTACCTCAACCGGCAGTGTCAGACAGATGGTAAACATTACTACCAGGCATACGTACATTTAGAATTAGACATTTAAATAAATTCAGCCCTGTCTTAAGCTTATTAGAGGGATTTCAGGCTGTGAAGCCACTTTGAGCATTGGGAGTAAGAGCATCCCTGAAGAGGCTGCTACATCCTCTGAAGGCAGATGTTATCTCCTATAAGCACCTCTGGGCGACAAAAAGCAAGTGACAGGCCCTATATCTGCAATTAAACCAACGGTACCAATTAAATGAAAAGTAAAGACATTTCATTGTTTTTTAAGACAATTAGGTACCCCTGTCACCACACTGACAATCAGAGCACCTCAGAATATCCCTGAGACTCTTAAAAGCCTCTACACTTCATAGGGAGATAGGAAAGCTAACAAAGGTACCTGCCGGAGGACCAATTCAGAATGTCCCAAGTTGAAAACCTTAGTCTGTGAAAGACTTTTGACAGGATTCTCAAAAACCCCTAATAAAGGCAAACGTCCCTGCCTGAGGATTGAAGGAGCATTTCAGATGAACAAGTCTTAAGGTTTTGTGTGTGTTTTTTTTCTAAACTACTTAAAAGGCACTCTTTGCACTCCTTTAGGGCTTTTGAATCATTTTGGCATAACAACAAGCTTTGGAATGGATTGTGATGCGAAACCAAATCAGGTTACAGACAGAGATTTGGAATTTCAACAGTTCCAAGAAGCAGCCAACCTGTGAGGGAACACAGTTTCCCCATGGAACACACTGATCTTTTTAAAGACCCAGCCTCATATCCATAGTGGAATTTCCCCTTAAAATGTATGTGGGTTTTTTTGTTTGTTTGTTATGTATGTGAGTATATATGTTTCTTGCTTACTACATTTTCTTTCTTTTTTTTTCTTTTTTTTTGTAAGTAACAACTCTGATTTAAAAAATAAGAGCATATTTAAGGAGCTGGGAAAATGTCTATCGAATTTTTACTCAATGGAAGAAACAAACTTCTTTGCCTGAAGGATAAAAATGTCCCTGGTAGTGAGGATGGCAAATGCTGTCTTTCTGGTAAGGGCTTGATACCATTTTCCTCTTCTGACAATCCATCAACAGTTGCACACTCTGAATCAGATTCTCATTCTGAGTAACCCAATCTTAGCAGTTATTACTTTCTTATAGCTCAATACTTCTTCAGGATGAAAAAATCTCTCCCAGGATCTTCTGAAATGCTTCTTCACGTATAGTATTCACTCTGAGCACCAGGGTATAAGTACAGTACTATAAGTTGCCATGGCATGCCTAAGAGAAGGAATATTTGAGAGGTAATATGAAAGTAGCAATTAATTAAAATAACCTTAGTCTGTAGCCCAGTCAGGACTTTTGTTCTACTTTCTTAGATTAACTACAGCAACATAAGCATGGAATTTGTTCGTAGGACACGTACCTTCATCAAAAAGAACTATATTTGGATTTTGATTGCCATCAATAAAAGTAAACTGCTCCAAAGTAGATATCAATTCATTTCTGATAAATATGTATTTATTGAGCAATTAGCATATGCCTATTGCTAATTTTTATTTCTATATAGGTTGATTTTAAGGGACTGGGGCAAGGAGAATACTTGAGAATTTCCAGAATGCCTAAATTCTCTCTATTGATACAGATTGGCAAGTTGTCTGTAATTTAGTCTTATAGGGTTGGCTGGGAATACTGAGAACTATAATAACTTGACCATTTTTAATGTGTGAGGGACAGGATTTGAACCCAGAATTTCTGGAATCCACAACTAGCCTTCTGACCACTATGCCTTTCATATAAATCATCTCTCTCCACTATTAGATTATAAGTTCCTTGAGGACAAAGCCATTTTTCACCTTTTTAAAACCACACAATGCCTAGGAAATTCCCTGGCACATAACATCCTTAATAAATACTAGTTAAATTGGATACAATACTTAATAAAAGAATACAAAACATTTTCCTCACAAATCTAGTAGAAGGAAAGATACAGACACTGAATAAGTAGCTACTATGTGTCAGACACTGGGCTAACTGATTTACAAATTATATTTCATTTGATCCTCACAGTAACTCTGGGGTTAAGGTGCTATTATTAATCCCACTTTACAATAGAGAAAACTGAGGCAAATGGGGATTAATGACTTGCCCAAGGTCACACAACTGCTAACCATGCGAGACCAGATTGGAATCCAGTTCTTCCTGGAATTCAGAGCTCTATCCACTTCAACATCTAAGTGCCTTAAGAAATAGGTAATACCAAAATCTCCAAAGATTCTAAATGAGTAAACTAAGGCTCAGGAAGCTTACCTACTTTCTCTGTAGTAGCACAGATACACAGAGACAGGTTTTGAAGTTTGATTTTTCTTGATTCCAAACTCTTCTTGACTGGCATAAAATTAGATTGCCTTGAATTCTAGCAATGTAAGTCCTAGCCTTAGAAACCTTAAAAATCTACTTATGGAGACAACACTTCTACACATGAGACAATTCTAAAACATTACAAGACTGTACATGATTAAAGCTAAATGTAATGTAATCTGATATCTAAGTGTATGTCAGTTTTCCACAGGCAATCAGGCAAGAGAGAAACCTGTGTGTTCTGGGGAGGTTTTTAATATTGCAAGGGGCATGTGAGGAAACGGTGTGATATTCATTTCAGTGGTAGTGAGGGGACCTTGTCACTCTGTCTTACACACAGCAAACTAAACATTGAATCATGGTAAATTGCAATCACAGATCATCTTGAGCATCCCCTTCTGCACGACTGCTTTCTATTCCTGAAGTGTTCTCCTCCCTCACCTCTACTTCTTTTGAACCTTTGCCATCCTTCAAGACCCTACTGTCATCTTTTGAATGAAGCTTTTGCTGTTTTCTATATTACCAACATCACTACCACCCTCCACCCCTCCCTTCAAGGTACTCTGAATCTGTTTTTTATATTGTATACATATATATGTGTGTGTGTGTGTGTGTGTGTGTGTGTGTATACACAATATTTACATATATTTATATATGTGTATTGTATATATTTATAGACCTATACATTATCTCCTTCATTAGAATATAAGTCCCTGAAGGAAAGAATGGTTTCACTTTTGTTCTTGTGTTCTTGGAACCTAGCATAATGCTTGGTATAGAGTGTATATTTAATAAATGATGCTCAAAGGGAGAATCAAGTCCAAAAATATTTTACTTTTATGACTCTGATAAACCTAATCTTAAATCCTTATTGAATATATCCATGTATATTTTACTTCAATAGATCAATGGTCTTTTATTTTGTTGGGGGTGAGTCTTCTTTCTATTGAAGAGGATTGCAATCCTTGTCTAATTTAGTGGATTGTTTATCAGAGTTTCTATGACAAAAAGGAAGGAAGGAAGGAAGGAAGAGGAAGGAAGGAAGGAAGGAAGGAAGGAAGGAAGGAAGGAAGGAAGGAAGGAAGGAAGGAAGGAAGGAAGGAAGGAAGGAAGGAAGGATGGAAGCATCCCCCTACAGCAAAGTTGGTAATGGCCCTCTCCAAACTCAGTGGTTTTTTGTAGATGCACACTTTTAAAAACCCTACAATGCCTAGGAAATTCCTCTGGCACATAACATCCACTAAGCCATACTTAAAATTTTGACAAGTTGGTAAAAATTACAAAAAAATTGATTTCTACTTGCCCTGCTTTCTAGAACTACCATCACCACACCAAAATGATGGAAAAGACTTTAGTGGAGGCACCTATTTAATAAAATTATAAACCTGGCTTGTTATCAGGTACCACAAATATTACCTTCTGAATTGATGTAGTGTATAATGATTCCCATTTCCCCAAGATGTTTCAAGGATGCCTGTGTAATAGCCCTTCCAATGATGTGTCCTGTTGTTTTATTAACTACCTTACAAATTTTAAGTGTATCTACATTCAGCCCCTCCCTGTGCGAAATAATGAAACTGGTAAACTTAGTTTGGATACCTGCTATATCTCTTCTTCATCCAGTCTATACTTTAGCCCTTTTTTGCCACCATTCACTTCCAGTGGATAACCAATGTCCACCACTGTGGCAGTTCACTCAGCCCCACCTTCCCCAGTAGTTCTAACTTCTTCCTGACCTCACATAAGCATGTCGCATTTAATGTTTCCCTACTTCAAAACTCCTCTGTCAATTATCCCATCCCTTCTGCTAAATGACTAGTTCCCAAATAATCCAATTTGTTATAATGTCCAATTTAATAAGCATTCATTTTGTGGCTATTATGATACAATACCAGGCGCTATGAGGAATATAAATATAATTAAGATACCATCACTCTTTTCACTTATCCTGCCAGGCACAATGTCATGCCATCTTCGTGTATGTCATCTACTCTCCTTCCTTCACTTCTGGTCCACACTGAGCCTTTAGTTATTATAACCCTCCTGGGCTCTGAATGTTTGAGGAAACATTCACGTTCTTTGCCCCATCTCAGTCCAACCATATGACTTTCTTGTCATTTCTGTGCCATGCAATCTCAATTGCTAATCCGGACTCAATCTCCCACCCATAAAATCTTAGGTTTTGATTAATGAACATGCGCCTTATTTTGCCTGGTTTCAAGTCTTCCACACCCCTTCCCACCATCTGCATGTCATGCTGCAATTTTTAATGCTTTTCTCAGCCCCTATTTTCTAATTCTAACTCTGAATAGAAATTAATCAATACTGCCTTTCCTCAAAATAACATGTCAATTATTTATTCTAGGATTCCAATCATTTTATCTGTATTCCCTGTCAAAAATCTTTCTCCCTGGATACCACTTTCTTATATGTACTGTCTTCCTACTAGAGGATAAGTTCGTCAAGGGTAGGGATATCTTTTTATATTTGAATATCTGGTGCATAATATAATCCTTGGCACATTTTAAACACATAACTCATTGATATTCATTCTAGGAGTTTATAACCCAATAATTGATGCTATTTTTCCCAAATAGAATTTGCTGATATATGCATTAATCCAAGCAATGCAAAGATTGTGGAATCTATGAATGTCAGAGTTAAAACAAATCACACAGAGGCAGCATGGTATAGTAGAAAAAGTTCTGTCTCTGGAGTCACTTGAGCTGAGTTCAAATCCCATCTATGACAGTTATTATCTATGTAATCTTGGATAACTCTCTGGGTCTTGGTTTTCTTTTCTGCAAAATGAAGGAATAGGATTAGATGATTTATGAGGTCCCTTCTAGCTTCTTAATCCATGAGTTTATAATCACAAACCTCTTATTTTACCAGTGGGAACTGATAGTAAAAGAGTCAAAAGTACTTGTCCAAGGTTATATACTTATTTAGCAGCTTACTCAGAGTTATAACTTATAAGTTATAAGAGTATAAGTCAGTTATAAACCTGACACTTAGTGGCTTGTTGATGGATTGGAGGATAAGAAAAAATTTTGGTGCTGTTCAGATCATTCACTCGCTTATGATAGATTACTCCTGTATTTCTTATGTAAAACAACTTTTATTCTCATTCATGCTATCTTGAATGAACAACATGCCTTATTTAATACAAATCACAAATGATTCTCTCCCAAGATAATATTTTTAAAAACCTCTTAATAATGAGAGAGTCCTATGCCACTCTGTCTCCAAATCTGACTTTAATATTGAATTCATTTAAAGATTTGGGCAGTTATATTTAATACATTTAAATTTTAATAGTATCAAAGAGGCTATACTGAGCAATGTATATGGATAGCTATTTGACTTGCCACATAGGTAACCCCTCACTTTCATAATATCAGACAATGTTGGATGTTAATTATTTTTCTTATATCTTCCTCTTGTGTTAGAGTTATCATCTCGATTGCAGCTTTAAAGTGTTACATATGATGCTTTGTCATTTAGACTGATGGAACTTGTTACCTCAATGGATGAGTCAGTCTAAAAATATAGTTTTCCAAAAGACATAGATAAATTCATAAATGGTTTTCCTTCTTACTAAAATTAAGGTGTTTGTAGTTATATGTCAACCCCTTTGTGGTTGATGTCAGACAGGATTATCATGCTTTTTCTTCATTGCAATCAGGAGAAACAAAATAGTGAGCATGAAAGATTATAACACTAAATTTAAGGGTCAATCTTTGTTCTTAAATCATTAAAATTCTGAATTTGTATTTGTTCATATATATGGTGGTATTGGGGCCATTTTTTTATGACTCCACAGTGATATATTATCTATAGCAGCATAAAACATATCTATGTAGGGAAAATCAAATTGCACTTATACTCATTATTCTAATAAAGATTTAGGCTGTTTTATGCTATCGGAAAATAGGTATAATAATAATAATAATAATAATAATAATAGTTAACATTTCCATGGTGCTTTAAAAATAATTTTTAAAAAATTATTTTATCCTCACAAAAATCCTAGGATGTAGGGACTATTATATTATAATACCCATTTTACAAATGAGGAAACTGAAGTTAAGTGACTTGCCCAAGATCATATATATATATTTAGATATCTATATATATCTATCTATATATGTATATATATATATATATATATATATACCAGATATATATTTAGATATCTATATATTTATATATATCATCTATAGATATGCATGTATAGATATATACATATATGTATATATATGTGTGTGTGTGCATATACATATGCATACATATATATACATATATATATACATATATATATATATATATATATATATATATATAGTGTCAGAGAACAAATTTGAATTCAGACTTTCCAGACTCCAGGTGCCAATTAGCTGCCTCATTTCCCATTACTCCCAATATCTTTATTGCTTCAAACACAGGCATGCCTAAATAAATAAAGTCTCAGAATGTATTGTTTAGGATCTAGCTATGGCTAACATTATTTCAGAGTCATCACTGCCCAGCTTGTGCACTGGCCTCTGTACCCAAGACTTTTGGAAGCTTTACCACACAGCCTATAACACCAGTTCAGAAATATGAATGAGTGAGTCCTCTTCTCACTTTTATGTGCTCTCCACAAAGAGAGAGAGATAAAGAAAGAGAGGGAGAGAAAGAGAAAAAAAAGACACAGAAGGATAGATGGAGACAGAAAAAGAAAGCGAGACAGAAAGAGAGACACAGAGAGAGAGAGCTGCTTTAGTTTTCTCAATTACAAAATGAGGATAATAGCAGTTACCTGCCATCATTATTGTGAAAATCAAATGAGGTAATATTTGTAAAGAGCTTAATATACTGTCTGGCACATAACGGATGCTTAAAATGGTACATATTAAACAAATAATAAATGCTTTTTTTTCTAATTCATATTCATTCTATTCATCATTCTCCTTCCTTCCTTTCAGGGATTAGAGAAGGCATATTAAAGTGTATTTGCATAGTATTTTTGCCAAGGTAGTTGGAAAAATATCATGCTTTAAGAATATGAAAAGTGAGCTTTGTACAAAATTTAACTAAAATGGTAAATGTTGAATTTAAAGATAGATTATTTGCTTTACAAAGATTCCAAGGATGAGCGGCATCATAGCATGACAGAAAAAAAATTCTGATTTTGGCAATAGGAGGGTGAAATTTTGTATCACTTTTAGGACACTCACTTGCTATGAGAATGGCACTTATCCTTTCTGAGATTCAGTTTTACTATGTATAAAAAATGAATAATACCCCAGCTTTTTACACATTTAATATATTTTTTGGTGAACTGAGTACACATGTATTAAACAATTGTAACCTCTTAAAATAAAATAAAATTGGAATGATATTGCTTTTACCTATCTTATAAAATTGTGAGAATCAAGTTAAAATTTTGAAAAGTATTTTTTAAAACTTAAAATACTATAAAATTTCACCTATCCTCCTTTAAAATGCCCATCCTTGGTGTTATTAAAATGCAATTAATTTTAGATGAAGTAGTTTTATAAGCAATTTCTCAAAAGTTTCTCTATATATTGTCAAGTTATGGCAAATAAGTAATAAATCACTGCAAGCAGAGTGTGATATCTTTACATTGTTTACGTGACATAGACACAGAAAGAAAGAATTGTTTCTTTTTCTTTTTTTCTTTCTATTTCAATTTTTCCCATTCTATTTCTTTCTTCCTCCTCCCCTGTCATATGGCTACTATAGACATAGATAGATAGATAGATAGATAGATAGATAGATAGATAGATAGATAGACAGATAGACAGACAAACAGGAATTTTTAGACTTGAACATTTAGATAGAGAACAGAATAGTTAGTGGAAGGCTTCTTCAGTATCCTTTTCTCCAGAGTGAACAAAGAATCTTCACTCATCTAGAGTTTGAATCCAGAGGAAAAAGGGAATGGAGAGAGTTTTGGGGCTCCATAAGCAACTTATGACTATCCAAAATAAATGAAGGGTTTTTACAGTTCCTTCGACAGTATAATATACTGTGGAAATAGGGCAAAGCTGGGATATAACACCTAAAATGTAATTTTAATAGACTTTTGTACTATGTATGGGTGTGTGGGTGTGTGGGTTTGTGGGTGTGTAATTGCTGCTTGACCTTCTCAAAGAGGACCATAACTTCAGGGAGATAATGCCATGGCATGAAAAAGAATTGGATTTAAGTGAGGGAGGGCTGAGCAAGGTCATCTGCCTCACTTTCCCCTCCAGAGCCATCAGGATCCAGTGGTCAGATAGAGATCAAAACTGGAGATGGCCCTGGATGTAATGGGAGATTTTGGCCTTTTTAAGCTATCCATTCAGTGATTAAGGTTCACTGAGTCGAACCCTACAATATGTTGTTTACATGAAACACACTTAAACCAGGGAGATACATACAGAGTAAAGGTAAAAGGTTGGAGCAGAATCTATTATGCTTCAGGTAAAGCCAAAAAAGCAGGGGTAGCCATCCTTATCTCAGATCAAGCAAAAGCAGAAATTGATCTAATTAAAAGAGATAAGGAAGGAAACTATATCCTGCTAAAAGGTAGCATAAGCATTGAAGCCATATCAATACTAAATATATGCACCAAGTGGTATAGCATCTAACTTTCTAAAGGAAAAGTTAAGAGAGTTGCAAGAAGAAATAGACAGTAAAACTATAATAGTGGGAGATCTCAACCTTGCACTCTTAGATTTAGACAAATCAAACCACAAAACAAATAAGAAAGAAATTAAAAAGTAAATAGAACATTAGAAAAACTGGGTATGATAGACCTTTGGAGAAAACTGAATGGTGATAGAAAGGAATATACTTTCTTCTCAGCAATTCATGGAACCTATACAAAAATTGACCATATATTAGGACATAATATCAAAATTAAATGCAGGAAGGCAGAAATAATAAATACCTTCTTCTCAGCTCACAATGCAATAAAAATTACATTCAATAAGAAGTTAGGGGTAAATAGACCAAAAAGTAATTAGAAACTGAATAATATCATCTTAAAGAATGACTGGGTGAAACAGCAAATTATAGAAACAATTAATAATTTAACCCAAGATAATGACAACATACCAAAATTTGTGGAATGCAGTTAAAGTGGCAATAAGGGAAAATTGTATATCTTTAGAGGCTTATTTGAACAAAATAGAGAAAGAGAAGATTAATGAATTGGGCCTACAACTTAAAAAGCTAGAAAAATACCAATTAAAAGCCCCCAACTAAAAATCAAAATTAAAATACTAAAATTAAAAGGAGAAATCAATAATATTGAAAGTAAAAAAAAACTATTGAATTAATAAATAAAACCAAGAGTTGGTTTTATGAAAAAGCCAATAAAATAGATAAACCTTTGGTAAATCTGATCAGAAAAAGGAAAGAGGAAAATCACATTGTTAGTCTTACAAATGAAAAGGGGGATCTTTCCACCAATGAAGAGGAAATTAGAGAAATAATAAGGAGTTACTTTGCCCATCTTTATGCCAATAAATTTGATAACTTAAGTGAAATGGATGACTTCCTCCAAAAATATAGGCTTACTAGATTAACAGAAGAGGAGATAAATTGCTTAAATAGTCCCATTTCAGAAAAAGAAATAGAACAAGCTATTAATCAACTCCCCAGGAAAAAATCCCCAGGACTAGATGGATTTACATGTGAATTCTACCAAACATTTAAAGAACAATTAGCCCCAATGTTATATAAACTATTTGAAAAAATAGGGGATGAAGGAGTCCTACCAAACACCTTTTATGACACAGACATGGTACTGATACCTAAACCAGGTAGATCGACTACTGAGAAAGAAAACTATAGACCAATTTCCTTAATGAATATTGATGCTAAAATCTTAAATAAGATATTAGCAAAAAGACTTCAGAAAATCATCTCCAGGATAATACACTATGATCAAGTAGGATTTATACCAGGAATCCAGGGCTGGTTTAATATTAGGAAAACTACTAGTATAATTGACCATATGAATAATCAAATTAATAAAAACCATATGATCATCTCAATAGATGCAGAAAAAGCATTTGATAAAATCCAACATCCATTCCTACTAAAAACACTTGAGAGTATAGGAATAAATGGACTATTCCTTAGAAAAATCAGTAGCATATATTTATGACCATTAGTAAGCAGAATATGCAATGGAGATAAACTGGAACCTTTCCCAGTAAGATCAGGAGTGAAACAAGGTTGTCCACTATCACCATTACTATTCAATATTGTATTAGAAATGTTAGCCTTGGCAATAAGAGTCGAGAAAGAGATTAAAGGAATAAGAGTAGGTAATGAGGAAATCAAACTGTCACTCTTTGCAGATGATATGATGATATACTTAGAAAACCCCAGAGATTCTAATAAAAAGTTATTAGAAATAATTCACAACTTTAGCAAAGTTGCTGGATACAAAATAAATCCACATAAATCCTCAGCAACATCACCATCACCATCATGTATACATCACCAACAAAATGCAACAGCAAGAGATACAAAGAGAAATTCCATTCCAAACAAATGTTGAGAGTGTAAAATATTTGGGAATCCATCTACCAAAGAAAAGTCAGGAATTATATGAGCAAAATTACAAAACACTTGCCACAAAAATAAAGTCAGATTTAAATAATTGGGAAGACATTCAGTGCTCTTAGATAGGCTGAGTGAATATAATAAAGATGACAATACTCCCCAAATGAATCTATTTATTTAGTGCTATACCAATCAGATTCCAAGAAACTATTTTAATGACCTAGAAAAAATAACAACACAATTCATATGGAAGAATAAAAAGTTGAGAATTTCAAGGGAACTAATGAAAAAAAAAAAAAGTCAGACAAAGGTGGTCTAGGTGTACCTGATCTAAAGCTATATTATATAGCAGCAATCACCAAAACCATTTGGTATTGGCTAAGAAATAGACCGGTCAATCAGTGGAACAGATTGGGTAGAAAGGACAAAAAAAGGTACATCTTTAGCAATCTAGTGTTTGACAAATCCAAAAATACCAACATTTGGGATAAAAATTCATTATTTGAAAAAAACTGTTGGGAAAACTGGAATTTAGTATGGCAGAAATTAGATATGGATCCACACTTAATACCATATACCAAGATAAGATCAAAATGGGTCCATGATTTAGGCATAAAGAATGAGATCATAAATAGATTAGAGGAACAGACAATAGTCTACCTCTCAGACCTGTGGAGGAGGAAGGAATTTAGGACCAGAGGAGAACTAGAGATCATTATTGATCACAAAATAGAAGATTTTGATTACATCAAACTAAAAAGTTTATGTACAAACAATACTAATGCAAACAAGATTAGAAGGGAAGTAACAAATTGGGAAAATATTTTTACAGTTAAAGGTTTTGATAAAGGTCTCATTTCCAAAATATATAGAGAACTGACCCTAATTTATAAGAAATCAAACCATTCTCAATTGATAAATGGTCAAAGGATATGAACAGACAATTCTCAGATGATGAAATTGAAATTATATCCACTCATATGAAAGAGTGTTCCAAATCACTACTGATCAGAGAAATGCAAATTAAGACAATTCTGAGATACCACTACACACCTGTGAGATTGGCTAAGATGATAGGAACAAATAATGATGAATGTTGGAGGGGATGTGGGAAAACTGGGACACTAATACATTGTTGGTGGATCTGTGAAAGAATCTGGACATCCTGGAGAGCAATTTGGAACTATGCTCAAAAAGTTATCAAACTGTGCATGCCCTTTGATCCAGCATTGCTGCTATTGGGCTTATATCCCAAAGAAATACTAAAGAGGGGAAAGGGACCTGTATGTGTCAAAATGTTTGTGGCAGCTCTTTTTGTAGTGGCTAGAAACTGGAAGATGAATGGATGACCATCAATTGGAGAATGGTTGGGTAAATTATGGTATATGAAGGTTATGGAATATTATTGCTCTGTAAGAAATGACCAGCAGGACGAATACAGAGAGGTTTGGAGAGACTTACATGAACTGATGCTGAGTGAAAAGAACAGAACAAGAAGATTGCTGTACACTTCAACAACAATGCTGTATGAAGATGTATTCTGATGAAAGTGGATATCTTCAACATAAAGAAGATCCAGTTTATCTATGATTGACAGAAACAACTACACCCAGAGAAGGAACACTAGGAAGTGAATGTAAATTGTTAGCACTACTGTCTATCTACCCAGGTTACTTATACCTTCAGAATGTAATACTTAATGTGCAACAAGAAAATTGGATTTACACACATATATTGTATCTAGGTTATACTGTAACACATGTAAAATGTATGGGATTGCCTGTTATCTAGGGGAGGGAGTAGAGGGAGGGAGGGGAAATTTTGGAAAAATGAATACAAGGGATAATGTTATAAAAAAAACTACTCATGCATATATACTGTCACAAAAAATTTATAATTATAAAATTTTAAAAAATGAATTGAATGCATAAAAAGGCTCACTGAGTCA
Organism: Sminthopsis crassicaudata; assembly: GCF_048593235.1. NCBI lineage: Eukaryota > Metazoa > Chordata > Mammalia > Dasyuromorphia > Dasyuridae > Sminthopsis > Sminthopsis crassicaudata. Next base: position 517,835,801 of record NC_133618.1, read on the forward strand.
CACACACACACACACACACACACAAACACAGAGCAATCTAAGGGGAAGACTCTCAAGGTTTCTGGCCAAAACAGAAATGTTTGCTACTTCCATTCAGTCTGAGTCATATATGTGTGTATATGTGTATGTATGTATATGCATTTTAATTAAAGCTTTTTATTTACAAAATATATGCATGAACAATTTTTCCAACATTGACCCTTGCAAAACCTCTTATTCCAAATTATCCCTTCCTTCCCCCTATTCCCTCTCCTACCTGGCAGGTAATCCAATACATGTTAAATATGTTACATGTTAAGTCCAATATATGTATACATATTTATAGTTATCTTGTTGCAAAAGAAAAACAAAACCTGAAAAAGAAAATAAAATGCAAGCAAATAACAACAGAGAGAATGAAAATGCAATGTTGTGTTCCACACTGTTCCCATGGTTCTCTCTCTGGGTAAAAATGGCTCTCTTCATCACTAAACAAGTGGAACTATTTTGAATCATCTCATTGTTGAAGAGAGCCATGTCTATCAGAATTGATGGTTATAGAGTCTTGTTGTTGCCTTATATAGTGATCTCCTGGTTCTGCTCATTTCACTTAACATCACTTTGTGTAGGTCTCTCCAAGCCTCTCTGAAATCACCCTGCTGGTCGTTTCTTATGGAACAATAATATTCCATAACATTCATATACCATAATTTATCCAGCCATTCTCCAATTGATGGGCATCCATTCAGTTTCCAATTTCTTGCCATTAGAAAGAGGGCAATCATGAACATTTTTGCACATTTGGGTCCTTTTCCCTTCTTTAACATCTCTTTGGGATATAATCTCTTTGGTGTATCAGTGTCCCAATTTTCCTATAACCTCTCCAACATTGGTCATTATCGTTTCCTGTCATCTTAGCCAATCTGACAAATGTGTAGTGGTATCTCAGAATTGTCTTAATTTGCATTTCTCTGATCAATAGTGATTTAGAGCATCTTTCATGTGACTACAAATAGTTTCAATTTCATCTGAAAATTGTCTGTTCATATCTTTTGATTATTTATTAATTGGAGAATGGCTTAAGCTATTATAAATTTGAATCAATTCTCTATATATTTTAGAAATGAGGCCTTTATCAGATCCTTTGTATATAAAAGTTTTCCTAGTTTATTACTTCCTTCTAATCTTGTCTACATTAGCTTTGTTTGTACAAAAACTTTTTAACTTAATATAATCAAAATTATCTATTTTGTGATCAATAATGACCTCAGTCTTCTTTGGTTAAAAATTCCTTTCTCCTTCAGAAATCTGAGATGTAAACTATCCTATATTCTTCTAATTTGTTCATAATATCATTCTTTATGTCTAGTTCATGAACCTGATCTTGGTATATAGTGTTAGTTGTGGATCTATGCCTACTTTCTGCCATATTAGTTTCCAATTTTCCCAGCATTTTTTGTCAATAGGGAATTCTTATTCCAAAAGCTGGGGTCTTTGGATTTCTCAAATACTAAATTACTATAGTCATTAACTATTCTGTTCTGTGAACTTAAACTATTCCACTGATCAACTTCTCTATTTCTTAGCCAGTACCAAATGGTTTTGATGAATGGTGCTTTATAAATAGTTTTAGATCTGGTATAGTTAGGTCATCTTCATTTGCTTTTCTCTTCATTAATTCCTTTGAAATTCTTAACCTTTTGTTCTTCCAGTCAGTAAAATAGGTTCTGGGGAGTTTGATTGGTATAGCACTAAATAAATAGATTAGTTTAGGTAGTATTGTCATCTTTATTATATTCACTCAACCTATCCAAGAGCACTTGATATTTTTCCAATTGCTTAGATCTGACTTTATTTGTGTGGAAAGTGCTTTGTAGTTTTGCTCATATAGTTCCTGACTTTCCCTTGGCAGAAAGATTCCCAAATATTTTATACTATTGACAGTTATTTCAAATGGAATTTCTCTTTCTATCTCTTGAGGTTGAATTTTGTTAGTGATGTATAAGAATGCTTATGATTTATGTGGATTTATTTTGTAACCTGCAACTTTACTAAAATTGTGGATTGTTTCTAATAGTGTTTTAGTTGATTCTCTAGGGTTTTCTAAGTGTACCATCATATCATCTGCAAAGACTGATAATTTGGTTTACTCATTATCTACTCTAATTCCTTTAATCTCTTTTTCTTCTCTTATTGCCAAAGCTAACATTTCTAATACAATACTGAATAGTAATAGTGATAGTGAGCAACTTTGTTTCACCCTGATGTTATTAGGAATGGTTTCAGTTTATCCCCATTGAATATGATGATTGCTGATGGTTTTAAATAGATGAATCTATTGAGATAATCATATGGTTTTTGTTAATTTGGTTATTGATATATTCGATTATGCTAATAGTTTTCCTAATATTGAACCAGCCCTGCATTACTTGGTAATGGTATATAATCCTGGGGATGATTTTCTGTAATCTCTTTGCTAATATTTTATTTAAGATTTTTTCATCAATATTAAATTAAGGAGATTGGTCTATAGTTTTCTTTCTCTGTTTTAGTCCTACCTGGTCATTCCTTTTTTTTTTTTTTTTCAAATAGTTTATATAGTATTTGAATTCATTGTTCTTTAAATGTTTGGTAGAATTCACATGTAAATCCATCTGGTCCTGGGATTTTTTTTTAGGGAGTTGATTAATAGCTTGTTCTATTTCTTTTTCTAAAATGGGATTATTTAAGTAATTTATTTCCTCTTCTGTTAATCTGGGCAATCTATGTTTTTGTAGGCATTTCTCCATTTCATTTAGGTCATCAAATTTTTTCATAAAACTAACATCTTAGTTTTATTTATTAATTCAATATTTTTTTTTTACTTTTAATTTTATTGATCTCTCCTTTTATTTTTAGAATTTCAAGTTTGGTATTTGTTTGGGGGTTTTAATTTGTTGTTTTTTTTCCCTAGCTTTTTAGTTGCAAACCCAATTCACTGAACTTCTCTTTCTATATTTTCAACCAGTAAACATCTAGAAATATAAAATTTTCCCTTATTATCATTTTGTCTGCATCCCACAAATTTTGGTATGTTGTCTCATTATTGACATTCTCTTGGATGAAATTATTGCTTGTGTCTATGATTTGCCTACTCATTCTTTAGGATGAGATTATTTAATATTCAATTACTTTTTGGTCTATTTTCCCCTGGCTTTTTATTGAATGTAATTTTTATTGCATCATGATCTGAAAAAAAATGCATTTACTATTTCTGCCTTTCTGCATTTGATTTTGAGTTTTTTATGTCCTAATATATGGTCAATTTTTGTATAGGTTCCTTGAACTGCTGAGAAGAAAGTGTACTCCTTTCTGTCTCCATTCAATTTTCTCCAAAGATCTATCATACCTAACTTTTCTAGTGTTCTATTTAACTCTTTAACTTCTTTCTTATTTATTTTGTGGTTTGATTTATCTAGTTCTGAGAAAGTAAAGTTGATATCTCCCACTATTATAGGTTTGCTGTCTATTTCTTCTTTCAATTCACTGAACTTCTCCTTTAGGAATTTAGATGCTATACCACTTGGTGCAAATATGTTTAATATTGATATTGCTTCATTATCTATGGTACTTTTTTTCCTTCCTTATATCTTTTAATTAGATCAATTTTTGCTTTTGCTTGATCTGCGATCAGGATGGCTATCCCTGCTTTTTTATTTTACCTGAAATATAATAGTCTCTGCTTCAGCCTTTTATTTTTACTCTGTATGTATTGCTCTGCTTTGAATGTGCTTCTTGTAAACAATATATTGTAGGATTCTGGCTTTTCATCCAGTCTGCTATCTGCTTATGCTTTATGGGAGAGTTTACCCCATTCCCATTTATAGTTAAAACTACTAATTTTGTATTTCCTGCCATTTTATTAACCCCAAATTATACTTTTCTCTTTCCTTTTCCCCTTTCCCTCCTCCCCAGTACTTTACTTAGGAGCACTATTTGCCTTAAGCAGTCTTCCCCCTTTAGAGACTCTCCACTCCTCCTCTCCTCTTTTCTTATACCTTTTCTCTATTATTTCTGTTTTCCCTTCTATTTAACTTACCCCTTCCCTTTTCCCCTTCCCCCTCCCACTTTTCTATAGTGTGAGAGAAGTTTCTTGGTGAAACCAAATATATCTAATATTCTTTCTTTGAGCTAAATCTGATGAGAGTAAGATTCACACAATATTCATCACCCTCCTTTCTTTCCCTCAATTATAATAGATTTTCTTTGCCTATCCTGAGATGTAATTTCTCTCATTTTACCTCCACTTTCCCCTTTTTTCTGTTACAATCCCCTTTCCACCTCTAGTTTCTTTTTTATATTATAACAGTAAAATCAGATTAAACATAAACTCTCTATGTATATCCATAACAAAAATACAGTTCTCAAGAGTTTTTTTTTTTCCTTTTTACCTTTTTGTGCTTCTCTTAACTTTTATATTGGGAGATCAAATTTTTTGTTTAGTTCTGGCCTTTTCATCAAAAATAAATGGAATTCAACCATTTCATTGAATGTCCACTGTCTTCCCTGAAAGAAAATGCTTAGTTTAGCAGGATAATTTATTCTTGGTTGCATTCCAAGTTCCTTCACCTTTCAGAATATCAGATTCCAAGTCCTTTGGTTCTTTAAAGTGGAAGCTGCTAAGTCCTGAGCAATCCTTATTGTGGCTCCTCAGTATTTGAATTGTTTGTTTCTGTCTGCTTGTAATAGTTTTTCCTTGATTCAATAGTTCTGAATTTTATTCCTTGGGGTTTTAATTTTGGGGTCTCTTTCAGGAGGTATTTGGTGAATTCTTTCAATGGTCATTTTACCTTCTGATTCTATGATATTGGGCAGTTCTCTTTGATGATTTCCTTAAAAAAAAGTGTCTAGACTCTTTGTTTTATCATATATTTCAGGGAGGTCATTAATCCTTAGATTGTCTCTCTTAGATCTATTTTCCAGGTCGGTTGTTTTCCCAACTAGTCATTTTACATTTTTACTATTTTTTTTTTATTTTTGGAGGGGTATTGTTTGACTGATTCTTGTTGTCTCATTGAGGCATTCATTTGCATTTGTAAAGTTCTGAATTTTAGTGAATTATTTTCTTCATTTCCTTTTTTTTTAACTTCTTTTTGTATTTGTCCAATTGATTTTTAAATGAGTTGTTTTGTTCTATGGAATTTTTTTCCATTTCACAAATTCCAGTTCACAAATCCAATTCACAAAAATTCTGTTTTTCTGGGAATTGCTTTTTTTTTTTTCATTTTATCAAATCTATCTTTTAATAAATTATATGACCTCAACCCTCTTGCAAAGTTTTCACTTCCTGTCCTCATTTTTCTTCTGGCTCTCTTTTAAGATCCTTTTTAATTTCTTCTAGGAGAGCCTTGTGTGATGGGGACCAGATTATATTGCCTTTTGGGGCTTCATCTGGAGACAATCTACCTTTAGTCTTCTCAGGTTTTGAAATCTGTTCTCTTTCACCATAAAAGCTGTTTATTGCCAGAGTTTTCATTACATTTTTACTCTTTTTTTTTTCCAAAGTTCTGCTTTTAGGGCAGGGGAGGTTTCCCAAGCTTTCTCTATAAGTAGCAGCTTCATCTATAACCTGCACTGGGTCAGTGGTGACTCACTCCCAGTGCTTGGTTGGTGTGGCCAGGTCCCCTGAGATTCTGGTGTTTTGGGGTTGACTATTTATATTTTGTGTTTGTGTTAGATGTTTTCTAACTTCTCTGCTGATCTACTAGCTTGCAGCCAGGGCAAAGTGGCCAACACTGCTGTAGATTCCTCTCTGATAGATTCTCTGCCCTGCGGAGTCTGTACCACCTGGGACTCTGTGCTTTCTGCCCTGGCATCTGTGCTCAGCTGTTTATGCTTGGCTGCCTCCTCTCCAATTTCTGATTGAAACAGACTTTTTCTGGTTTGTTTCCTCCCCAAAGATTCTCCACCCTGTAGAGTCCACATAGCCCCTGGACTTTGCACTGTCTGCACTGACACCTGTGCTTAGGTGCTTGTGCTTGGCTGTCTCCCTCCCATTTCCAATCGAAACAGTTCAGTTCTAGCAATCTTCAAAATTATCTTCTGCTGGTAATTTGTTGCACTCCCAATATTTGTGGATTCTGCTGATACAGAGCTAATTCAGAGGCTGGATTTGCTAATTAGTCTGAGGGTTTTAGGAGAGGGTGAAAAAGAAATGTGTGTCCTCTCTGCCATTTTGGCTCTGCCCCCAGAAGTGTTGTATTTTTAATATATGTGCAAAATTATTCTATAAAAACTTCTATTTATCAGTTCTTTCTCTGGATGCAGATAGCTTTTTCATGTGTCCTTTATTTTTAATATCTATATTTATAATAGTTAAAATTATTTAGTTCTTAAAACAATCATTATTGTTACTGTATACAATGTTCTCTTGGTTCAACTTATTTTGCTCTTCATCATTTAGTGTAAGTCATTCCATGCTTTCTAAGACCATTGAATTTGTCATTTTTTATAATAGTATTCCATTACAACCATAAACCACAACTCGTTCAGCTATTCCCCATTTCTGGGCATTACTGCAATTTCCAGTACTTTGATAATAGGACCTTGATTTCAGAGAAAGAACAATGATTACATCCCTAGATCCTCTTTAATTTTCTGAAAATAGTTGTTCCAGGGCCCTCCAGTCACCTTGGAGAGCTTCAGCTTTTGTCTGCCTAAACACAGCCCCAGAGGACAAAATAGGAAATTTTTTTTTAGCACTTGAGCATTTAAATAGAGAGCAGGGTAATTAGTAGAAAGCCTCCCTCTCTCCAAGATAAACAAGGACTCTTCATTCATCCAGATGATGAATCCAGAGGGAAAAGGGAATGGAGAGAAACTTGTCCCCCAGAGGCAACTTGTTACAATCTAAAGGGGTTTTTTAGTTCCTTCAACAATTATGCTATGGAGATAGGGCAAAGCTGGGATATTCTCCTAAAATATTGTGCTAATAGGACTTTTAGGACAATCTGTCCAGGCTTCTTTAGTCACCAGGAGACAGGAGGCATGGCAGTAATAACTTTTTAATGAAACTGCATTTTCTAGGTCACTTTGACCCCATGAGTTAGACTTGGTACAGATTCTAAAAATGATGTAATAACATTCTAATAAAATAACTTTCCATCTTACAATAATTCTTTCAATCTTTTTTCTAGGTCAAAAATTTAATGTAGAAAACTCTAAGGTACATGGAAGAAAAAATATTTTTTGTAAACCAGAAGCTTAGTATAAAGGAGCTAAACTTCTGGTTTACAAAAAATATATTTTTTAGTATAAAGTATTTATTTAGTATAAAGGAATTGAACTCCCTATTTTTTTATATCCCTGATGCCTGACACAGCACTTGGCCCAAAATAAAGGCTTAACAAATGCTTGTTGATTGGCAAAATGAACATGGAGGTTATAAACTTTCAGCTTTTCCTCACCTATTTGCTTTCAATGGAGCTACATTCCCTTTCATAAAAATCTTGTTGTTCAGTCTTTTCTGGAATGTTTTACCATTTCATTTGCCAGATCATATTACAGATGAGGAAATTAAGGCAGAGTTAAGTGACTTGCCAGGGACCACATGGTGTCTATGGCAGCTTTTGAACTCAAGTCTTTCCTCGGCCAGGTCTAGCACTCTATCCACTGTACCATGTAGCTGCCCTTCATCATAATTTCCAGCATTTATAGAACAGTGTACATATATTACCCCATCTGAGCTTCATAATGACTTTATGCTCTCTAGATACCATTGATGAGGTAACTTGAACCAAATTATGAGATAAATACCTAATAATGAGGCATATACCTCAATAGAATTAAGTGAGGTCTAGTGGCAGGATTCGGGGTACAGGAAGTCACATGGAGCTCCCCTGCAACCCCCTTAGGATTCCGCACAAGGATACAAAGTTGTCAGGTCTAGTGGCGGCGAGAGTCCCCTGTAAATGAATTTACAGGCCCAAAAACCTAGATGGGTAAAAGATGTTTATTGCAGGGTTTGGAAGCAAGGTTAAGGTCTGGTTAGTAAAAGGCATTAGATAGAGGAAGATAAAAGCCAAAAGCGGCGGGGACAGAGAATCTCTGATGCAAGCATCTTAGCTGCCATCTTTCAAATCTCTGAACCAAAGATGATTCTAGCTTTGCTCTTTTTATCTGCTTGAAGAAGTAATGGGCGGAGCTCAGGTTAATTCCTAGAAGGCCAGATTTTTGGCGGGCTTTATCCAAGCCAGCTCAGATCCAGTGGGGGGCTGGGTACAAGCCCAGACTAGTTTGACCAGATCTTGTATCAAAGGTCCAAGTCCCAAAGGAAGTTGTAGATCATACAAGGAATATCAAGGGGCTACCGCCCTCAACACCATCACTTTTATTATATTCATCTTCTAGATAGGAAACTGAAGCTCAGAAAAGTTAAATGACTTGCCCACTATTTCACAGCTAAAAAGTGTAAGGGGCAGGATTTGAAATAGGACCTTGCCTGACTCCAACTCTCACACACTAATCTGGGTCTCACTACCTCTCCTGAATGGTGTGATTGGGATTGGGAATATAAGTATAAAGATTCCCCAGGCACTGAGCTCAGGAATGAATTTTCCCTTTTTTTTTTTTTTAAATGGATACTGTAAGTTAAATTTTCTCCCAGTTCCTCAAGGTAGTGTTGGCTCATCATAAAACTATACCACCCAGTGGCTGAGCACTGTTCTCCTGAGGAAATAGTAAGGATCTCTAAGTAACCTAAATGCAATTACCAAAGGATTCTCCAAAATGAAATGGTACTTTGTCCATTGAAGATGTGATGCTATTGATGATCTGGTTTCAAATTTAACCATTACCATCAAACTGGGTTGATTTAACAGAAGTCTAATTTATTGTTTTTATCAATTTATTATACTTTCCAAGCACACAGAGGGAGGCTCAGAATCCTAACCACTCAGAGCTCTTTCCCCATAGCTGTCCCACTGAATGCAAGCCAGGAACATGAAAGTGATTTTTCCCATTATGGGAAGATGATACATTCAAATGAATCATAAACGTATGCTTTGGGCTGTATCTCAGACATGCTGTGAATGGAGCTGTCCCTCACTTTCTTAAAAGAAATTTGTCCAAAAAGAGGCACCATTAAATTGATAAGTATTGATGAACTCTAAGACTTTCATATAAAATAATTATCAAGTGCCAATTTGTTCTCTAGGTAGCCTGGGAACCTCCAGAACTTGTGAAGGTTGAAACTCATAGGTGACTTCAGAATAAAGCATCTTTCTTAAAGGGGAAAAAAAAGGAAGGGAGAGAAAGGAAAAAAAAAAAAAAGAAACAATTAAAAGTTTTTAAACTTTTTTGAGCCAATACAGAATGAAGGCTTATGCAGGGATGTGCGGTAATGAAGCAGCTTGGGGGGATTAAGGCTTGGTTTAGATCACGACCTCCTAGAGAAACTCCACTTTCAAGTTTAAGTGTTGTACTCAGAGCTCTAGTCTTCCAGCTACACCCAGGGGGTATAGGATTCCTAGGACAATAGAGTTTGCACTTCGTTTGCAAGTATAATTAACTAAGAATAAAACTTTTTTTTTTAACTTTCAGAAATGTTGGGAGAAAGAATTCTAGCAGGAGCATTATATAGCTTTGCTAGAATAGAGTTGGATTTTCTTGTATGGATTCATTATATAGAGTTAGAGGATGAAGAGACCATTAGAGGGGATGTACTCCAACACTCTCATTTGAGGAAAATGAAACTTTATTTTTTTATTAATTGTATAATTATAATTTTTGACAGTACATATGCATGGGTAATTTTTACAACATTATCCCTTGTACTCACTTCTGTTCCAAATTTTCCCCTCCTTCCCTCTACCCCATCCTCTAAATGACAGGCAGTCCCCATGCATGTTAAATGTATGTATATCCTTATAATATATCCTAGATACAAAATATGTGTGCAGAATTGAATTTTTTTGTTGCATAGGAAGAATTGGATTTAGAAGGTAAAAATAACCTGGGAATAAAGACAAAAGTGCAGTTTACACTCATTTCCCAGTATTTCTTCTCTGGGAGTAGCTGATTCTGTCCATCATTGATCAACTGTAACTGAATTAGATCTTCTCTATGTTGAAGATATCCACTTCCATCAGAATTTATCTTCATACAGTACCGTTGTTGAAGTATATAATGATCTGGTTCTGCTCATTTCACTCAGCATCAGTTCATGTAAGTGTCTCCAAGCCTCTCTGTATTCATCCTGATGGTCATTTCTTATAGAACAATAATATTCCATAACATTCATATACTATAATTTATCCAACCATTCTCCAATTGATGGGCATCCATTCATTTTCCAGTTTCTAGACACTACAAAAAGGGCTGCCACCAACATTCTTGCACATACAGGTCCCTTTCCCTTCTTTAGTATTTCTTTGGGATATAAAACCAGTAGTAGGTTTCCGGCTAAGATGGAGGCGTGGAGGCAGACAGCTGCTTGAGCTCCTCGCTTTCTCTCAGAACTTACTTCATGACAAGCCTCTGACTTAATGCTTGACCCAGAAAGAAATCCACAAATTATCACCAAGAGAAGACATCCTTGAAAGTCGCCAGAAAAGGTCTGTGTTTGTTCGGGGGAGGGTCAATCAGACTGGGCACAGACTGAGGGCAGACAGCCAGAGCAAGACAGGCAGCTCACACAGCTCAGACCGGAGGGGGAGGGGTGTGATCTCTGCAGTTTCTGTGAAAGGGCTTTTGCCCCAGTGTGGATGCTCCGTCTTGGCAGCAAGCCAGGAGCAGCAGAGAGGGTGTAAACACCGGAGGTGAAGATTAAAACCCCAGAAAGCCAGCGTCTCTCAGAGCCCGGCCACCCCCAACCCCCACCTGGACTGACTCGGTGCGTTCTCGGAGCCTCAGAGCGCAGACTCAGTACAGTCATTGCTGTTCTGTTAGTGGCTCTCTGCTGCCCTATCCCCAGTCTGTAGAGGAAGCCCATTAATAACATCCAGCCCTATCCCCCGCAAAACAGACCAATTGCTTCTCTTGTCAGTTTGTTTTCTTTGATTCTGACAAAATGAATAAAAAATTCAAAAGGGCTCTAACCATTGACAGCTTTTGTGTGGAGAGGGAGCAGACTTCAAATGCTGAGGAGACTAGGAACAGAATGTCCCCAGATGTATCCCCTGGGAGGGATATAAGCTGCTCCTCAATACAAAAGAACCTCATAGAGGAAATCAAAAAGGCTCTCACAAGAGAGCTGGAAGAGAAATGGGAAAAGGAAAGGGAAGCTTGGCAAGAGAGCCTGGAGAAGTCATCCCATGCATTCAAAGACAGAATGGATAAAGAAATCAAATCATTGAGAAACAAGATTAGTGAGCTGGAAAAGGTAAACAACTCCAAGGAAAACAGGATTAGTGAGCTGGAAAAAGAAATCAGCTCTCTAAAAAATAAAATGGATAAAATGGAAAAAAATTCCATAGAAGATAAAAACTCAATTGGACAATTACAAAGAGATATAAAAAAAGTGAGTGAAGAAAATACATCATTGAAAATTAGACTGGAACAAGTAGAAATGAATGACTCAAGGAGAAACCAAGAGGGAGTCAAGCAAAACCAGAGAAATGAAACAATTGAAAAGACTGTCAAGTACCTTACCAGAAAGACAACAGACCTGGAAAACAGATCCAGGAGAGACAATTTGAGAATAATCGGACTCCCTGAAAAATGGGAGGAAAAAAAGAGCTTGGACACCATTTTCGAGGAAATTATCAAAGAGAACTGCCCAGACGTTTTGGAAACAGAGGGTAAAATAGACATTGAGAAAATTCATCGATCACCTACTGAAAGGGACCCTAAAATCAAAACGCCAAGAAATATAGTGGCCAAGTTCAAGAACCATCAGACAAAGGAAAAGATATTGGAAGCTGCTAGAAAAAAACAATTCAGATATGGAGGATCCACAATAAGGATAACACAGGATCTAGCAGCGTCCACATTAAAAGAACGCAGGGCCTGGAACATGATATTCCGAAAGGCTAAGGAACTTGGTATGCAGCCAAGAATAACTTACCCAGCAAGAATGAGCATCGTTTTCCAGGGAAGAAGATGGACATTTAACGAAATAAATGAATTCCATCTATTTTTGATGAAAAAACCAGACCTACATAAGAGGTTTGATCTTCAAATACAGAACTCAAGAGACTTCTAAAAAAGGTAAAAAGAAATCTTGAGAACTATACTTCTGTCAAAAAAATATGTAAAGAACATATGTACAATTTGTCTTAGAAAATAGAGGTGGAAAGGAGATTATATCATAAAAAAGTACAAAGTGGTGGTACTACATCTCATGAAGAGGCAAAGGTAACCTATTATATCTGAGAGAAAGAAAGGAGGGAGATGAACATAGCGTGTATCAATAGACATATTCGATTTATGGTGAAACTTCTTCCACTTCATTGAAAAGTGAAAGGGAAGGAGTAAGCTAAGGGGAAGGGAATACAGTAATTTCGAGGAAAAGGGGTAAAATAAGGGGAGGATCTTTAAGGTGGGGGAGGGATCCTAAAAAGGGAGGGCTGTGAAAAGCAAGTGGTGTTTACCAGTTTAATACTGGATAGGAGGGTAAAAGGGAAGGAAAGGGGAAAAGCATAAGCAGGGGTTAATAGGATGGCAAGCAATATAGAATTAGTCCTTCTAACCATAAATGTGAATGGGGCAAACTGCCTCATAAAGAGGAAGCAGTTAGCAGACTGGATTAAAAGTCAGAATCCTACTATATGTTGTTTACAGGAAACACACCTGAAACAGGATGAGACATTCAAACTAAAAGTAAAAGGGTGGAGCAGAATCTATTATGCTTCAGGCAAAACCAAAAAAGCAGGAGTAGCCATCCTCATCTCAGATCAAGCAAAAACAAAAATTGATCTAATTAAAAGAGATAAGGAAGGGCATTATATCCTGCTAAAGGGAAGCATCAATAGTGAAGCAGTATCAATATTAAACATGTATGCACCAAGTGGTGCAGCATCTAAATTCTTAAAAGAGAAATTAAGAGAGCTGCAAGAGGAAATAGATAGCAAAACTATAATAGCGGGAGATCTCAACCTTGCACTCTCAAAATTAGATAAATCAAACCACAAAATAAATAAGAAAGAAGTCAAAGAGGTAAATAGAATACTAGAAAAGTTTGATATGATAGATCTTTGGCGAAAGCTAAATGGAGACAGAAAGGAATATACTTTCTTCTCAGCAGTTCATGGAACCTATACAAAAATTGATCATATACTAGGGCATAAAAACCTCAAAATCAAATGCAGTAAGGCAGAAATAGTAAATGCATCCTTTTCAGACCATAATGCAATCAAAATAACATTTAATAAAAAGCCAGGGGAAAATAGACCAAAAAATAATTGGAAACTAAATAATCTTATACTAAAGAATGATTGGGTAAAACAGCAAATCATAGACATAATTAATAACTTCACCCAAGAAAATGACAATAATGAGACATCATACCAAAATGTGTGGGATACAGCCAAAGCAGTAATTAGGGGAAGTTTTATATCTCTACAGGCCTACCTGCATAAAATAGAGAAAGAGAGGGCCAACGAATTGGGTTTACAACTAAAATTGCTAGAAAAGGAACAAATTAAAAACCCCCAGACAAACACAAAACTTGAAATTCAAAAAATAAAAGGTGAGATTAATAAAATTGAAAGTAAAAAAACTATCGAATTAATTAATAAAACTAAGAGTTGGTTCTATGAAAAAACCAACAAAATAGACAAACCCTTAGTAAACCTGATTAAAAAAAGGAAAGAGAAAAAGCAAATTGATAGTCTTGAAAATGAAAAGGGTGAACTCACCACTAATGAAGAGGAAATTAGAACAATAGTTAGGAGCTACTTTGCTCAACTTTATGCCGATAAATTCGATAACTTAAATGAAATGGAAGAATACCTTCAAAAATATAGCTTGCCCAGATTAACAGAGGAAGAAGTAAGTAGTTTAAATAGTCCCATCTCAGAAAAAGAAATAGACCAAGCTATTAACCAACTTCCTAAGAAAAAGTCCCCAGGACCAGATGGATTTACAGGTGAATTCTACCAAACATTTAAAGAACAACTAACTCCAATGCTATGTAAACTATTTGAAAAAATAGGGATTGAAGGAGTCCTACCAAATTCCTTCTATGACACAGACATGGTACTGATACCTAAACCAGGTAGATCGAAAACTGAGAAAGAAAACTATAGACCAATTTCCTTAATGAATATTGATGCTAAAATCTTAAATAAGATATTAGCAAATAGACTTCAGAAAATCATCCCCAGGATAATACACTATGACCAAGTGGGATTTATACCAGGAATGCAGGGATGGTTTAATATTAGGAAAACTATTAGTATAATTGACCATATTAATAATCAAATTAATAAAAACCATATGATCATCTCAATAGATGCAGAAAAGGCATTTGATAAAATCCAACATCCATTCCTACTAAAAACGCTTGAGAGTATAGGAATAAATGGACTATTCCTTAAAATAATAAGGAGCATATATTTAAAACCTTCAGTAAACATCATATGTAATGGTGATAAACTAGAACCTTTCCCTGTAAGATCAGGAGTGAAACAAGGTTGCCCACTATCACCATTACTATTCAATATTGTACTAGAAACTCTAGCCTTGGCAATAAGAGCCGAGAAAGAGATCCAAGGAATTAGAGTAGGAAATGAAGAAATCAAATTGTCACTTTTCGCAGATGACATGATGGTATACTTAGAGAACCCCAAAGACTCTGCTAAAAAGCTATTAGAAATAATTCAGAATTTTAGCAAAGTCGCAGGATACAAAATAAATCCACATAAATCCTCAGGATTTTTATACATTACCAACACAATCCAACAGCAAGAGATACAAAGAGAAATTCCATTCAAAATAACAGTCGATAGTATCAAATATTTGGGAATATATCTACCAAAGGAGAGTCAGGAATTATATGAGCAAAATTACAAAACACTTGCCACAAAAATAAAGTCAGATTTAAATAATTGGAAAGACATTCAATGTTCTTGGATAGGCCGAGCGAATATAATAAAGATGACAATACTCCCCAAACTAATCTATTTATTTAGTGCTATACCAATCAGACTCCCAAGAAACTATTTTAATGACCTAGAAAAAATAACAACAAAATTCATATGGAAGAATAAAAAGTCGAGAATTGCAAGGGAACTAATGAAAAAAAAGTCAGAGGAAGGTGGTCTAAGTGTACCTGATTTAAAGCTATATTATAAAGCAACAGTCACCAAAACCATTTGGTATTGGCTAAGAAATAGACTAGTTGATCAGTGGCATAGGTTAAGTTCACAGGACAAGATAGTGAATAAAAATAGCAATCTAATCTTTGACAAACCCAAAGATCCCAAATTTTGGGATAAGAATTCATTATTTAACAAAAACTGCTGGGAAAACTGGAAATTAGTATGGCAGAAACTAGGCATGGACCCACATTTAACACCACATACTAAGATTAGATCAAAATGGGTCCAAGATTTAGGCATAAAGAACGAAATCATAAATAAATTGGAGGAACATGGGATGGTTTACCTCTCAGACTTGTGGAGGAGGAAGGAGTTTGTGTCCAAGGGAGAACTAGAGACCATTATTGATCACAAAATAGAACATTTTGATTACACCAAATTAAAAAGTTTCTGCACAAACAAAACTAATGCAAATAAGATTAGAAGGGAAGTAACAAATTGGGAAAAAATTTTTACAGTTAAAGGTTCTGATAAAGGCCTCATCTCCAAAATATACAGAGAATTGACTTTAATTTATAAGAAATCAAGCCATTCTCCAATTGATAAATGGTCAAAGGATATGAACAGACAATTTTCAGATGATGAAATTAAAACTATTTCCACTCATATGAAAGAGTGTTCCAAATCACTATTGATCAGAGAAATGCAAATTAAGACAACTCTGAGGTATCATTACACACCTGTCAGATTGGCTAAAATGACAGGAACAAATAACGATGAATGTTGGAGGGGCTGTGGGAAAACTGGGACACTGATGCATTGTTGGTGGAGTTGTGAAAGAATCCAACCATTCTGGAGAGCAATCTGGAATTATGCCCAAAAAGTTATCAAAATGTGCATACCCTTTGACCCAGCCATACTACTACTGGGCTTATACCCCAAGGAACTACTAGAGAAGGGAAAGGGTCCTGTATGTGCCAAAATGTTTGTGGCAGCCCTTTTCATAGTGGCTAGAAGCTGGAAGATGAATGGATGTCCATCAATTGGAGAATGGTTGGGTAAACTATGGTATATGAATGTTATGGAATATTACTGTTCTATAAGAAATGACCAACAGGAGAAATACAGAGAGGCTTGGAGAGACTTACATCAACTGATGCTGAGTGAAACGAGCAGAACCAGAAGATCATTATACACTTCAACAATGATACTGTACGAGGATGTATGCTGATGGAAGTGGATTTCTTCAACATAGAGAAGAGCTAATCCAATTCCAATTGATTAATGATGGACAGAACCAGCTACATCCAGAAAAGGACTGGGAAATGAATGTAAACTGTTATTTTTACCTTCTGAATCCAATTCTTCCTGTGCAACAAAAAATTCGGTTCTACACACATATATTGTATCTAAATTATACTGTAATATATTTAACATATATAAGACTGCTTGCCATCAGGGGGAGGGGGTTGGGGGAGGAAGGGAAAAAATCTGAATAGAAGTAAGTGCAAGGGATAATGTTGTAAAAAATTACCCATGCATATGTACTGTCAAAAAATGTTATAATTATAAAATAAAATAAAAAATTTAAAAAAAAAAAAAAAAAAAAAGAAAAAGAAAAAAAAAAAAAATAAAAAAAAATAAAACCAGTAGTAACACTGCTGGATCAAAAGGTATGCATAGTTTGATAACTTTTTGAGCATAGTTCCAAATTGCTCTCCAGAATAGTTGGATTCTTTCACAACTCCACCAATAATGCATCAGTGACCCAGTTTTCCCACAGCCCCTCCAACATTCATCATTAGAAAATGAAACTTTAAAAGGTCACACATGCAGGAGGGTCAGGATTTAAGCATAGGTGTTTAGACTCCAAGGCCAGCCCTCTCTCCATTTCTCCTACTGCTTCCTGTTTGCTTACTTACCAAACTGGATTTTCTGATTAGGGCAACTAGGATTTTTTGGAGAGCTATAAAAATCAGGAAACAGCTATGTGGCTCAGTGACTAGAGCACTGGGCTTAGAATCAGGAAGACCTGGGCAAGACTCTGGACAAGATACCAAATCTCTGTTTGCCTCAATCCCTTGGAGAAGGCAATGACAAGCCACTCCATTGTCTTTGCCAAGAAAACTCCATGGAGGGTGTGGTCCATGGGATCACAAAATATTGGGCAAGACAAAAACAACTAAAAGTTCCATTCTTCAGTGGTAGATTCCTGTCTGTCACTTTAGTTACCATTTGTAGGAAAATCCTTTTTTCTATTTATCACTCTGTGTGTGTGTGTATTTTATGTATATTAAATGCCACAGACATAACAATTTATATGTGTATGGGTATATTTATATATATGTATATAACATATATTTTGCATATATTATATATATATGGATGGATGGATAGAGAGATAAAGAGATAGATGGATGGTTGGATAAATAGATGAATAGAAGGATGGACTGAGGGAAAAAGAGAGAAAGATATGGGATGTTTAGATAGAGATAGACAGACAGATAGATAGAAGGAAAAGAGAGATGGATAGATGGATAAAGTGAATGAGTTAGTGATTATAGGTCTTTAAAGAACGAAATTGATATGTACCCAAAGGACAACATAGAGGAACATGAGTAGCATGTAACACAATACATGCAAACAAAAATTTGCCCAAAAGTAGAAAGTGAGGTAAGAAATACCATCAAATAAAAAGTGATCCCAGGAGGAAAATGGGACAGTCACAAGGAGAATTTAAGAAAGGCTCCCAAAGTGCATTTTTTCCCTTAATCTTACTCAAACAGCTATCATATCTCATCTCTTTACTATCAAACCTCTTAATGAGAATTCTCTACTAATGACTCTGTTTCCTCACTCTTTTTTACCTTGCCCTCTACAACCTGACTTCTGCTGCTCTCATCACTCTTAAAACTGCTATCCAAGATTATGGGCAATGGAAAACAAAAGGGGATCTTAGAGGTTAATCTAGCCCAATCTCTCATTTAATAGATGAGGAAATTGAAGATCAAATATGTTAAGGGATTTGTGTGATATTATATCCAGAGAGTACCAACAGAGCTAAGAATGGAACTCCAGTCCACTGATTCCAAATCTATTACTTTTTCCACTGTAATGTTTGTTCTAAGGTAACCAATGATCTTCTCTTTATCAATTTTAATGTGACCTTTTCCTCTAGACTCATTCAATTTCAGCTCTCTGGATTATCTCATTCTATTGACTGGTTCTGTCAGTTTTTCAATTGTTTCTATGTTATCCCATTTGAGATTTTCTTGACAAAAATACTAGAATAATTTGCCATTTCCTTCTCCAGCTCATTTTACAGATGAGGAAACTAAGGCAAACAGGATTAAGTGATTTGCCCAGAATCACACAGCTAGGAAGTGAGTGAGGCTATATTTGAACTCAGAAAGAGTAGACTTTCTGACTCAAGACCCAGCACTCTATATACTGCATCACCTACCAACTGTTAACTCTCTACTCCTTGAAATTCTTTCCTTCTTTGGTTCCATAGTCATCACTATCCACTTAGTACAAGATGATCTGCTCACTCTCTTCTCTGAACTACTACAACACATATTGTCTGTATGGCTTTTTTTCCATAGGCTGCTTTTGACCATCATAATAAAAATCTTTTAATGAATTTTTCTGTCTCTCCAAAGGGAATATAAGTTACTTAAGAACAAAGTCTGTGCCTATGAAGCCCCAGTTCCCAGACAAGTTACTATCTCACAAGACAGGCATTTGTCTGTAATTTTTACCCCCAAGATTTGGTTCATCTGTGCTGCCTGATGTTTGGTTTGTTTGTTTGTTTGTTTTTCATTTTGTCTTGTTTTGCTTTTTTTACCCAGGGATTGCCTTTCCTTCATTACTGGGTTTCCCATCATCAGTTTAAGGTGTGGAACAGGATATATCCTTTTACCTTTATTTCTTACTGTGAACCCTGAAAATAGCACATATCCTTTATTTAGTTTTTTTTCCTTTGTTTTTTTTTTTTTTTTTTTTTTTTTTGCTATTTTCCATTTTGGCATAAAGAAAAGGAAAATGTATTTGGAGTAGGAAGACTAGGGTTTGAGTCCCAAAGCAGCCAATTACTGTGTGACCTCAGGCAAGCTGTTTAATCTCTCTGAACTTCATAAAATGTAGATAGTCATTGTACTATCTATCTCACAGGGTTTGGGGGAAGATTAAGTGAGATAATATATGTAAAGCACTTTGCAAACCTGAAAGTGATCTATATACTTAAGCCTTAAAGCATCATAGAATATGATATATCATTGTTACTACATACAATAAAGACCTGTGTACAATATGGTACTGCCAGTGAAATGATAGATTTAAGAATCAGAAAGACAAATTCAAATCCTATCTAAAAAATTAATCATGTAACTTTGGGCAAGTTATTTAGCCTGTTCTTTAGTTTCTTCATCTGTCAAATGGGAATAATAATCCATCATTAGGATGAGGTAAGAATTTTATGAAATAATGAGATGTAATGTGATGTGCTTTGCAAGTACCTTTGATACCCTATAAAGGTGAGATATAATTTCATTTTTTTCTGGGTTGTTGTTTAAATTTTATCTGTGTAGAAAACTGTTGGTGTGGAAATGCCAGCCCATGTTATCTATAATGTATTATCTCAGAGGGTTGTCTGCGACACTGAGAGGTTGGATGGTTTATCCATAGTTTCAGAGCTATTATGTATCAGATGCAGGATTTGAAACTAGTTCTAAGAGGAAGGGAAGAAGGGAAGAAATATGCATTTATATTGCACCTACTCTGAGCCAGGCACTTTGCTAAGTGCTTTACTAATACTCTGTAATTGTGTGGGGTAGATGATGTTATTATCTTCATATTACAGTTGAAGAAATTGAGATAAACAGAGGCTAATGACTTGTTCAGGGACACACAATTAGTACATATCTAAGGGCAGATTTAAACTTGGGTCTTGCTAACTTTGGGGTCAGAATTCTACATCATCTAGTTTCCAGGACCAATGTGAAGACCAAGTTAGCACCCTGGATACCTTAGAATCAGCCAGAGTCAGGATAAGCAAAAGTCCTTGGTCTTTATTCTTGGTCTTTAGAGATAGAAGTGAAGGGAACGAATGCACAAGATCTCCGCAACCTCTCCTCTTCATCTCCTGCCCAAAAAGTGACCCTGGCTAATCTTACTCCACCCCCTAGTCTCTCCCACAATTCTCTATATGCACCAAATGATTGGGCCAGCACAAAATAGTAGGAAGGGCCATTTTCCAAACATATTCTCATAATTGTCCAATTGGTAATTAGCCTTAAGTGCTCTACCCAATCTCAGTGCATCAACTCAGAGTTTCAGCCCTTTCCAATCCAAGATTCAAGACTACCTCTCTACCCACTGTTCTATATTTCATCTCTATTATCATCATTATAATGTATTATTATCATTTGGGAAAAGAATAATAATAAAGCAGGAAAATTTAATCATATTATGATTTTACAATTTCTTAAATGATTTTTACACAATAATTCTAGTCTTCTATGCTACCTATAAAAAAAGGCCTTATTTTTCTCATAATCATGGAACTAGACCTGGAAAAGTCTTCACAGACCATATAATCCAAGTCCTTCATTTTATGGATGAGAAAGCTGAGACCCAGGAAAGATGAGCAATTTGTCCAAAGTTATAAAGATAATAAGTGGCAGAAGCAGGACATAAACCCAGGAATTCTGACTTCTCTTTTCACTGGATGGTTGTGTAACCTTCTTCAGATCCTTCTTTCTGGGAAAATAGAGTACTGGCTAGAAAGTGGGACCTGGAGGCAAAAAGATTTGAATCCAAATTTTCTCTTTTAGCTACTTACTTGTTCTGTTTCTCTGAGTAGTTGACTGTAAAGAGGGAATGATGATAATACCACCTACTTCCAAGAGTTATTGTGAGAATTAAATGATATATTTGCAAAGGGATTAGTACAGTACCTAGAACACAGTGGGCACTTAATAAATGCTCCTTTCTTTCCCTTCTTCCTCCCTCCATTTCTCTACCACTTTTTCTTTTTTCAGTTGCTTCTTCCAAACCTGTTTTATTTTTGATTCAGCACCACAATCTTCCTTTCCCCATCCCTAGACCTAGGAATAAAAACTTAAAGCCTTAAGTTATCAGTCTTTTTCTTCAGGCCCTGCAATTCATTGCCATGGACTTCAGACTTGGGATTTACTCATCCCGGATTCACCAGTCAGGTATTTAGAGATGTCTCCTATTTTAATCGCCACTAGTTCTAATGTAGTTTCTTCCTTCATTTGTGAGAATAAAGAGGCAAAACAGCTCCATCTATGGTGGTAGCCCATTAGGAAGTTAAATGACAAGAGTCCTGACTAATTAACAGGACAAATTGCTGCAGGTACTTTGTAACTGCTCCAGAACCCTCTTCTTGACCCATCTTGTTTCCTGTCTTGCAGATTTATTGTCTGGAACCAGGACTCTGAATTGCATCTACACTCCTAAGTCCCATTGTTTCCAGGTCTTCTGTCTCACTTCACCATGTGATGGACATAATTCAATTGCCACCGACCCTTGCAGCTAAATTTTGGCTGATCTCTTTATAGTGATCAAGGTCAAATTCTCCTTTCTCTCCCTACCTGATTTTAATCAGTTAGTGCTAGTGCAGTTACTCCACACCAAGATGTGTCTGCTGACACCTTGAAAATTTTCCTCTAAATCCATTCCCCAGGTAGATAGGGCAGCTCCCCACTTTGGGCTCCCAGATGATAAGCATTTCTTTCTGTAGCCTTAAAAGCTCTCTTCCTCTTTGGGCTTAAGACTCCTATCCCCTTCACCCATGATGCATATTTTCTTTTTGGGGGGATTTTAAACTAGTTTCATAATTGCTTTTTCCATATACTTTCCATATTTACATCATACCCTCAGCTCTGGGACTATAGGCATTATTTGTCTGTTTCTTCCCAAGCCTAATTTCCCCCTGCCATGCTGCTTTCAGACAAGAGATTTATTCCCTCAGATGGCATTGATTCAAATTCTATCTCCTGGTAGAGCCATCCTTCTGAGCTATCCTCCAATTGGCTGAACCAAAAAGATTTACTACTCTTATAGTAAATACATATTAGATTCTTGTTCTTGTTTTCATCTTACTGGTTTCAATCTCATTTCTTCTCTACTCACCAGATTACAAGCTGTTAAAATAATACCAATAATTGTATTTATAATAATTGATAATTGTGATAAAATAATTAGATAAATAATAAAAATATTTTGTGTTTTATATTGTACTTCAACTTATTTATAAGTAAATAAACATTATTTTTAAATAATTCATTTTATAGAAAGGATATATCAGTATAATAAATATATTCTAGCCCTACTTTCTTAGAAGCCTAGGGAACCATATCACTCCTCAGGGCTCCAGGATACTCAAAGGATTTTATCTATTTTCTCCAACTTTAGCTAAAATTCCCTGTTACTTCCTTTTGTTAGGGAGCCAGTGTTTAGCAACCCCATTCCATTTAACCATTTATCATTGATAAGCTTTCAAAAAAAAGTATTTATTTAAAAGATATAGTAAAAACTAGCACATAATCATTTCCCCTATTCTCTTTGGAATACACTTTTTCCTATACCACTTCAGTCTCTGAGGAAGTATATTCAGAAGTTAAATCAATTCCTATATTGCATTTGTCCCAAAAGGTGCCATTAGTGTCAGGTGAGTCCCTATTTCAGCTTTTGTCAGCACAGATCCAGAAGACCACCCTCAAAAATCCCCCCTTGTTCCTAGGGACACTAATACTGAGCTAGATATGAAACTTGATCTAGACTTTAACTCTCCTATGCTTAATTCCCCCTAGAAAAAAAGAAACTCTACTCCTTATCCTAGAATAAAAAAGGATAGATGAAAAGGGCAAGGACCCTCATCTGTTTCTCAGGGGTTTTATGGTCTTGAAGCTGAAGAAGGCCCTGAGGCCTTTCCTTTTATAACAGTCTTTCACTGAAGGTTGTAAGTGAAGAAGTCATTGAAATCTATTACATGTAAAGGGAATAAAGCAGAGATGGCCAAACAGCTACAGCCAATGGAAAAAAAATCTCCTTATCCATGTGTGTGGTAGGCCAGCCAAACCAGGGACAGAATGTCCTCTCATGCTCCGCCATTTCTCCATCATATTTCCCTTAGATCACAATTCTTATGGAAGCCATCTCTAGACCCTTTCCATGTGAAGAGATTGTACCAGTCAAGCAAACGTAAGCTGCTGGGGACCTCAACAAAATTACTTTATTCATGGGCATAGCACTGAGCACCACAATGGCATATCCAGGTGTATCTCTAGCTCTTAGTATGGAGCTTGCATGCTAGTAAATGTTTAGCTGAGTAAATATTTGATGACAATGGTAATGCAATGAAGTTGTGACTCTTTGAGTTGTTTTTAACTATGTTAGCAGTTAACTGTGTTAACAGCTGTGAATTGTTAACTGTGGAAATATGAAATGCCAGGTATGTGATTATTTATTTTTGTAAACTTAAAATGGGAGTGGGATTTGAATTAGAGGAGGGCATGGTGTTTTTTTAATAGAGAGAGAGAAAAGGGAGATGTCGGGAGAGAAAACAGTGGAAAAGACCAAGAAAAAAAAACAGAGGAAGAAAAAATTTTTGGTTTAAGATCACAAAAATACATGGAAAAATTTGAATGATATAGAACAAAAGATTTTTGTCTAATTTTATTTTATGACTAAATATGAAGGGATGGCTGAGACTTTTTAAAAATTATTTTTGATGTTTTTTTTAACTGACAATAATATGAGAAGTCAGGAAAAATATAACAGTAGTAATCTAGCCCAAGCTTTGTCACTAATAAATTGTGTGGTCCTAGATGAGTAAGTCCCTTTTCTCTCCTTTTTGAGAGAATTTTTCTCATTTGTACAGTGACAAAGGCTGGGATATATGATCTACAATTCTCGCTTCCAGTTCCAAATTCTGTAAACTCTATTAATTTCTTCCAGCTCAGAAATTTAGTGAGTCTTGTGAATTCAGGTGACAGAATTCAATAGTAATGAAGCAGAGTTACAGGTGACAATCAAGAGGTTAGATGGAAATGAAGTAATCACTGGTGTGAAGAAAACAGGATTTTGTGTGGTCAAGAAAACTGGGATGGCAAAAATGACTCTCATAATAACAGTTTTGACACATGCTAATCAGTGACAGATGGCTGTCCAAGAGACCATTTATGAAAAATGCATGCTCTAGCAAGCCTAAAGGTTTCCAAGGTGATGTAACTCAGAGTCCTGGATGGGGCCATGTCTCTCCCCCAACTTTCATTGTAATTGCCATTTGGTTACAAGAAGCAGTGAACAATTTAAATATCTCTAATTCAAGATGATGGCTTGCTAGGCTGTTGCCATTTGCATCAAATTAGTGCCTGCCCTCTTCCTTCCTCATGGGAATATGCAGAGGATGGATAATATGGGTCTGCAAAACACTTGCTGCTCCTTGGACAAAATACAAATTTCTGTCAGTACCAATATCATAAAATAAATAAAAATATTCTCCTTCCCAAAACTATATTATTTCATATTATATCAGATCTTAGGGTTATTTTTCTATATTAGTCATAGGCTAATTTGCTGTTGCTCCTCTAGAACTTTTTTCTTAATTGAATTTTGTTGATATATTTTGTTTTTACATCAACTAGATTAGTTTGTCAAACTCAAATAAAAATGGGTGACACAAAACCTTTCATAAAGATTTCTGCAGGGTACTTATTGACTTAGTTTTAAAAGGTAATATTATCTATGTTTTATTGTATTTTTATTTATCTTATTAAATATTTCTCAATTACATTTTAATCTGGTTTGGCAATATCTGGGAGTATAACAGATGGTGTTTGACATTTCTTCCCTAGATCTCCCCCTATATCCTTCCCTCTCTAACTCTCAAAAAAACTCCCCTTGTAACAAGTATGTTTTTCTAAAAGCAAATGAGAAAGAAAGAAAAAATTCAGCAAAATAGATCAATACATTTTTAAAAATTCTGACATTATATGTGGTGTTCCATACCCCTGTATCCCTACTCCCCTTACCTCCCCGAACTATCAGGAGAGGAACAGAAATGCAGGACACTTTCTAATGGAATTTCTGGTAGGAGGAGAAAAACATTTTCCCTCAACTGAAAAGCAGTTTAGCAGAGTAGATGTTGTGCTATTTGTGATGTCAGAAAGACCTGAATTCGAATTCCTCCCCTGAGAAATCTGAGACATGGTCTTCTCTGGACTTCAGTCTCATCATGTGTAAAGTGAGATAATTGGATTTGGTGACTTCTTGGGTCCCTTTCACCTCAATTTCTATGTTCCTGAGACCATATTAAATGAAAATCTCCACTTGTTTGCGGAGATAAGATCCATTTCTTCTCTTATCTCTCTCCTTGGGATAAGTGAGGGTAGAATGTCTTTACCATATCTCTTTCCCCAACAGTGATAGCCATAATCTCAAAAATACAACAAAATTATTGATTACATACTATGTGTTTTTGGATCATGAAACTTATAAAGCTGAGAACTTTGCCTTGTGCTCAGGAGCTATCTCTAGAGAAATAGAAAGGCAACAAAGACCAAGCAAATCCTTGTACCCACCTATTTATACATCCACCATCACTATCACCATCACTAATAGAAAAAAATATGACTAGGTGAAAGAAAGTGAAAATGTAAAAAGCAGCTTTGAAAGGGAGAAGTCACCAAAAGCCAACATACAGGTTGAGGGCTATTGACATATTCATGGGTTTCATTCTCTCTGTGTGTGTCTTTTTTTTCCCAGCATATCAGAGGATCACAGATTTAGAGCTTGAAGAAATTTAGAGGTCAGACCCAGGGAGAAGATGTGAATTATCCAATTATTCAGGGTCTTCATGATACACTCAGAATACTAACCCAAGTCTTCTGATTCTAGATCCAAAATTCTTTCTCCCATATCACACCATCTCCTTCTTCCCCCACCCCATCCCTGACTGTGTTCTTTAAGATTAAAGAATTCAGGCTCTCAAAATAAAATGGAAGACCTCCTAACACAGGGCTTTGAGCAACACCTTCCAGTGACCATATGTTAGCAATGGCTCTACTTACAAAGAATGTGTGAACTCTCCTTTTGTACTATAGCACAATACTAGCCCAAGAGGAGCTGAGATCATTCTCTAAATGTCAATCTACTACAGACCTTCCTTGGAATTGTGGGAAATGATGAGATGTTTTGATTTAAAGGACTTTTTAGAATGATATTCAAATATTCCACATCTCATCTGCAATGCAAATCACTTTCTTGCCCTTACCTGGAGTGAGAATCCTAGTTAGGTGATGTCATTGCAGGAAATAGATTTGTAATATAGCACTGGGCAAAATGCACATTAAGTCACAAAGGAAGGGAAAAGCATATCTAGATTTGGGGAAGATCCACAATTTCCTTTAATATCCAAGGATTAACCAGATATCTATGATAAATATTGCAATTTTTAAGCTATAGCCTACTCCAGAGGTCAGTGACCTTTTAAAAGTGGTGTGCCATGATGTCTAATTGCTGTCCTACCAACTTCTTGAGAAGAAAGAAATTGGAAGAAGTAACTCCAGCAATAATGGGGTACAGAATAAATGGCAATCAAATGATTTTCCTTGAAATTAGCCTTTCTGCCAAAGACTCTATATTCTGGCTTATTTTCTCTTCATCCTCTTCTTCACTCTATTGGGATGACCAGTTGGATGCTGTAAAACATTAATATAAATACATATAAATATATGTAATATAATTTATGGAGGAGAAGGATAAAAGGAAAACAAAATCACCATTTCCCACCATGTTGAAGACTATAGTATTATGAGTAAGTAGCATTGCCCTGATAAAGTGTAAGCTCAATGAGGACAGGCACTAAATTTTCTGTCCCTACTGCCAACAGCTAGGTGATGCAATGGATAGAAATCAGTCAGACATATCTTCCTAAATTCAAATCCAGCCTCAAACATTTCCTAGCTGTGTGACCTTGGGCAATCACTTATCCCTGTTTGCCTCAGTTTGTTTGCCATCTGTAAAATGGGCTGGAAAAGGGAATGGCAAATCACTTCATTATACTTGCCAAGAAAACCCCAAATGATCTCACAAAGGGTAAAAGCACAACTGAATAACAACATCCCCAAGGCCTAAAATTCTGCTATGTACCTGGTAGGTACTTAAAGATATTCATTGTTTTTGCTATTATTTCTGGCAGCATCTCCAATTACACACTATGAACAAAATGGGCTGCGGATGAGCTGAAGCCAGTGAAGGTTTGGAATGTCCTCCTTGAGCCTAAAAGATATTTAGTGAATTTTTATTGAATTGATTACGAAGTTGACCTGTATTTTCTCCAATTCTATAATCTTTTTATACCCCTTCTCTAGTAAACATTCAGGTAGCATTTGGGTTATAAGCAATGACTAGCATATTCTGCATGATTTCTGAGTAGAAGGACCATGGGAAAGGTCAGAGAGAAACAGAGACAAAGACAGCAAGGGGGGAGGAGGGAGCGGAGGCAGAGACAGAAAGAAAGAAAGAGAGACAGAGAGAGAAAAGAGAGAGAGAGAAAGAGAAAGAAAGAGAGAGAGAGAGACAGAGAGAATAGAGAGAGAGAGAAAGAGAAAGAAAGAGAGAAAGAGAAGAGAGAGAGAAGAGAGAAGGAGAGAGACACAGAGAGAGAATCCTAAAGAAGAGTATTTTTCAGTAACAAAGTAAAACTGCAGATTTTTTTGTTTCCTCATAAACTGATACCATGACTTAGTTACAATATCTCAGCAGGTCTCGGTTTCTTTCATTTACTCCATAAAACACACACCCCTTTCACCCTTAGGAGGACTTAGGTTTATACAATGGCATCAGCTGGCTCATTTAAAAGCAGCTCCTCTTAGAGGCAGGGTCCCTTTCAATGGGGCTCCTCTTCCATGGGCCAACTTAGATCGTTCCCAAACACCCCTTCTCCGATGACTGTCATCTACTCTCAAGGATGAAAAGAGCCCCAATTTCTGTATATTATTTTCAAATTGCTTTCTCCGCAGGAAATTGTGTCAATTCATTTGGACTTTTGTAGTTGCAGCATTCTCCCTGGGCCATTACATCATTATGTGGTAACTCAGAACACCAGTGGCACATTATCGGGCAGCAGTTTATTTCTGGAAGCCAGGAGATAACAAACCAGGAGCGTCTTCATTTGGCCCATAAGCATGCTAAACATCCTAGATGGAGGAAGCCTGAATACAAATAGGCCTTCCTACTGACTTTTTATCAAGGAGAGACGAGGGATGCAAGAAAGATATAAATTGTGTATGCCCTGCTTCTGTGTTGTATCTATCATAAAATCTATTGCCACAGATACCAACTGGAGTTGGTGTATAATTTAGCGGCAGCTTTGTGCATTATGTCTCATGGCTGACAAGATTTCCACCCAGCAAAGGCTGCCCTAACTGTGCACCCGTAGAATCGCCTGAAGACTTAAGCCATTTTATTCCATCCTGAATTAACATGCTCAACATAATCCTCAGCACCCCAGGAGACTGAGAATTGTGCTGCCTGGGAAGGGACATAACTCTCTTAGTGCAGGTGGCTGAGTCCCTGTTTCCACTTGCCTGTGTACCATTCCCTCTTGTGTTGCTGGAGATTGTGAAACTTATTCTAAGATTAATAATTTGAGCTATATCAAGGAAGGAAAAAAAAAACAAATTAATGAGGCTTCTGCTGATAAAGGAAATATAATAGGCTTACTTTCCTAAAGATGCCTGATACTGGGGATAAATCACAGACAAATAGAAAGCCCGTTGTAGTTCATGACTAATTATAAATTACTTAATACCTAGGCAAACCCAAAAGATTTGAAGGTGTGATCATTATAAAACCCAATTAGTTATACAGTAGTTTAGTGTTGTGGTACCTAGACAATTACATAAGCTAAGAAGGTTTATCTTTTTCCATACCCACATTTAACTACTTCTTGGTGGTCAATAAGAGAACTGATTATATATAGCATCATAAATTTACAGATCCCCCTAGTCCAATGCCCTCATTTTACAGATGAAGAAACTGAGACTCAGCGGAGTAAAGCAACTTGCATAAGACAATACAAATAGTAAGGGATGGGAGCAAGATCTTGCTTAATAGAAGACTTGGACTGAGGTTATCAAAATATATTGGTTAATAATACCTTAATGTTTGCTTTATTATCTATGATACTATGAATCAAATCAAGCCAGAAATTTAAAGTTATAGACTCATATATAGTTCTAGAATTCAGAAAGAATCCTAGAGGTCATCAAGCCTAATTTTCTAATTTTACAGATAAGGAAACTAAGGCCAGGGTGTTTAAGTTAACTTGGTCAAGGTCATACAGATAGTAAATATCAGAATCAGGATTTGAACCAAAATCTGGTGTCACTATTCATAGAATATGTGCTCAATGTTAATCCCATTCTTTAAACTCAAATGTTGTCTGCTCTAGGACAGAAGCTCCTGCTTCCTAAATCATCCTCTTAATCACCACTAGTCATTAGTGGTCTTTTTTCCTTGAATTTAACATAGTGATCTAGTTGTACTTTTCAATGAATTTAGATTTTATTATGGATTATGATTTTCATCACATCTGCCATATATTCCTAATAAAATGGGATCTCAATTAAGGTAATGATTATGGCTTTTCTATATTTTTTTATTTCCTCTAGTACCCTGCACAGTTGGTGTTTGCTGAATCATTCAGCCCAATTTTACAGATTAAGAAACTAAGGTCTATACAAGATAAGATCAAAATGTATTCATGATTTAGGCATAAAGAATGAGATTATAAATAAATTAGAAGAGCATAGTATAATTACCTCTCAGACTTGTGGAGGAGGAAGGAATTTGTGACCAAAGAAGAACTAGAAATCATTATTGATCACAAAACAGAAAATTTTGATTATATCAAGTTTTAAAACTTGCGTACAAACAAAACTAATGCAGACAAGATTAGAAGGGAAGCAATAAACTGGGAAAATATTTTTTACAGTCAAAGGTTCTGATAAAGGACTCATTTCCAAAATATATAGAGAATTGAATCAAATTTATAAGAAATCAAGCCGTTCTCCAATTGATAAATGGTCAAAGGATATGAACAATTTTCAGATGATGAAATTGAAACTATTTCTACTCATATGAAAAGGTGTTCCAAATCATTATTTATCAGAGAAATGCAATTAAGACAACTCTGAGATACCCACTACACACCTCTCAGTTTGGCTAAGATGACAGGAACAAATAATGACAAATGTTGGAGGGGATGTGGGAAAACTGGAACACTGATGCATTGTTGGTGGAGTTGTGAACAGATCCAGCCATTCTGGAGAGCAATTTGGAACTGTGCTCAAAAAGTTATCAAACTATGCATACTTTTTGATCCAGCAGTGTTACTACTGGGCTTATATCCCAAAGATATCTTAAAGGAGAGAAAGGGACCTGTATGTGCAAGAATGTTTGTGGCAGCCCTCTTTGTAGTGGCCAAAAACTAGAAATTGAATGGATGCCCATCAATTGGAGAATGGCTAAGTAAATTATACTATATGAATGTTATGGAATATTATTGTTCTGTAAGAAATGACCAGCAGGATGAATACAGAGAGGTTTGGGGAAACTTATATGAACTGATGCTAAGTGAAATGAGCATAACCAGAAGATCATTGTACACTTCAACAACAATATTATGTGAGGATCAATTCTGATGGAAGTGGATATCTTTGGCAATGAGAGGATGCAATTCAATTCCAATTGATCAGTGATGAACACAATTAGCTACACCCAGAAAAAAAAAATACTGGGAAACAAGTGTGAACTACTTGTATTTTTTTTTCTTCCCAGGTTATTTTTATCTTTCTAAATCTGATTTTTCTTGTGCAACAAGACAACTGTATAAATATGTACACATATATTATATTTAAGATATACTTTAATATGTTTAACATGTATAAGACTGCCTGCCCTCCTGGGGAGGGGGTGGAGAGAAGAAAGGGAAAAGTTGGAACAGAAGTGTTTGCAAGGGTCAATGTTGAAAAATTACCCATGTATATCTTCTGTCAATAAAAAGCTATGATTGAAAAAAAAAAGGAACTAAGGTCTAGAAAACTACATAAAGGGCAACCCTAGAATTTTACATTAATGTGAAACACTGAGGCCTACCACCTTCCATCCCTGGGAGGGAAAATGAATGGCTCAGAATTCATAGCAAACTAAGTATACAAAAATTGTCTTCTCTGCACCCTTTCCCTGACATACTGCTATCTTTTTTTTCATAGTCTTTATCCTAGATACCATTCCAGCAGAACCTTGCTCTTAAATAGGCATCAACTGATAATATGCTAAATGGTTATATACAATGGTATAAACTTCTTAGTCTTCCAGACTCTAGCATTTTGTCCACCGTGATACCTTCTTTCATCTATATGACACTTAAGTTCATTACAATTACCAGTTTTATCAGTTTACTGAAATCCAAACAGTGGAAATTGTTTTTTTTTTCAAGAAGCAGAAAAAATAATTAATTGATCTTTTCTGAATAGCAAGATAGTTGATATTAAACATAGTTTATTCATGCACTAATTCAACAATCATTTATTAAGTACCTACTTATTAAATATAAGGACTACACCCAAGGCACCTTTTGTTTTATTAACAAAAGGCAAAAATTACATGGCCCTTGCCCTCAGGAGACTTATAATCAAATTCCATTTTCCTGATAGCAAGTTAGGAATAGATAATCTTCATTTGATTCTATTACATTAAGGGCTTCATGATTTTACACAGTCATATATTTTTGAAAGGAATTGTCATTTTTTCTCAATTCCTTAAAAGCCTATGAGAATAAGAATACAGAAATTATGCCTAAACAGGACAAATTTTGACTTTCTTTTAGAATGCTAAAGGAGAAATAAGCAGTTGAAAGGAATATTTGGGCAATAACATTCTAGGTTTTATGGAGAGGAAATCCTGAGAAAAACAAACAGCAAATCTTTTTTTAAATTTTATTTATTAATAATTTTATAGACCCATACCTGAGAAAATATATGAAAATACTAAAAATGGATTTTGGCAAAAGAGGCTGCTAACTAAAATGTTTCTGGAAATGTCAAAAAAGCAAAAATAATCTAACTACATATATGGCCATATATGTTATTATACATATGTCATATATGCATACTTCTATCTAGGCATATGTATGTGTTTTGTGTGTGCAGTACACGTGTATAATATGCATATATATATACATGTAAATTGTGTGTACGGAAACCCATGGCCCAGATTTTTCTCTCCCAAAATGGATTCTGGTTTTAGACTAAATCAGACAGTTCAGTTCAGTCTTTGGAGAACCTATCCCTAAAGGAGGTCATTATAATCCTTCTTAGGAGTACCAAGGAAAAATCTCTTAATAAAAATGAAGGTATATTTTATGTCTAAGATCTTCCCAAAAGGTATTAACAGTGTCCCTTCTAGAAGAGTTACTCAGTGTGTAAAGGAATAAATATCAGCTACGGCTGGCTATTTCCTCTATTATAAAAGAAATGTTTAAAGCATATAAGACTCATAAACATATTTAAATACTTAAAATATAAATTATTATCTTCTCTTATACTCTCCTAAAAGTTAGGAAAGATTCTTGGGAGCCTTGTCAGAATGCTGAACACTTTCCTCCCAGTCTTCACTACCTACATAGCACTCCAAAGTCCAGTCCTTTAAAAGAGGGCACACAGCTCTTCCTCCTAGTGATGGTCATCTTCTCTGAGAGGAGTGTACTTGCAAGAAATGTAATACTAATATTTCCAAAAGTTATAGTCTCCTAAATATTTTGCCATCATGCTGGTACCGCAGAGGGCATTTTTTTTTGTTTTAAAAATCTTTATCTTAAGAAAAAAGAAATCTGTTAGCTTTATAAATACTTTCTGAGAAAAAAAAAATGTCTGGGAAGACAAAATCCTGGAAAATGTGTGTGGTTTTTCTGATGAGAATTTCTGTAAAGTGACCCTTTGATGAAAAAAGCTAACATCTGTTTTGTTAGATTTTTGGTTGTTTTTTTTTTCACACTCTATAATCCTCAGCAGGTAGAATAATCCTCTGTAGATTTCAAAAAATATTTCATTTCAGTGTAGTAAAGTGCAAGCTTTTAAAAATTATTATTATTATTTTAATGCCAAGTTTTCCATGTTATTTCAACAAGAAAAGTTCCTCTACTATATAAATGAATACCTATTTCCCAAATGACTAAAGGTAATAGCAAGACTTTGCAGGTAAGAGCTTGGACACATATATTGCTGTGTGTTTCTGTGTGAAGCCTGGGTGATATATTCCTGAGCTTCTATTAAAAACTTTAATGAGGACATCAGCCTTGAAAGGCTGAATTTTCTGAGCCCACTGCATTAATTCACAGGCAGTAGGTCCTGTTCCTTCCTTCCATTCAATAAATAACTGGTGAGACATCAAATCTGCATCGCTCTTGTTTGCTTCTTATCCTGTCTCTTCCAATATCTGCAAAAGTACAGCTTTCCAATTCTTTGTCAGAAATCTTTACCAAGAGTCATTTGAAATAAAAATGGAGGAAAAATTCCTTTTTTCCTCCCCATACTCTTTCCTCCCCTCCATTTATTCCCACCCAATGCTCTTCCATCTCCTGTGTCAAAATCTGCAGTTAACAAAGAAATGAGCAACTAGAAATTTACAGTTTAATATGAATTCAAATCAAATTACACATTTAAAGGAAATTTGCATTTTTTCTGGTCTTATGTTTTAAGTACAAATGAGATTTATTCCCTGTTAGAGAAACTTCTGATATAACCTATGAGGTGGGGGAAATTAGTTAATCAGTCAACAAGTCTTTATTAAGCACCGAATATGATGTCAAAAACAAAGTGGAGTTTAGTTTTGGTTTTGTTTTGTTTTTTGATGGTGATGGCTTTTGTTGTTTAATTTTGTTTTGTTTTTAAGCAGAGCTATAGAATAGAAATATAATGCATTAGTGAAACCAAAAAAGAAAAAAAATAATAATCCTATAGTTGTGTCCTATTATTACTCTCCACCTCAAAGCATTTGCTAGGCCTATACTCACTAAAGTCATGAGCTATCTCTAGGTTCCTCCATTTCTAGATCATAATATCTTTGAAGGTGGGATGTGTATATTAATTTGTCGCTGTATGATGTGTCTTGCACAAAATAAATGTTAGTTGAACTGAAATAATTTGAATTTGGGTCCTCAGAACTTGAAGGGTATCTGATCCTGAGGACCATTAGCCTCTCTCTGGAGTATATCTTTATTTATTACTTTATCTTCACTTCCTCTGAGAATCTTTACCTTGCTGAAAGATTTATTTTGTGTATTTCCACTTCCTTTGTCCTTTTCCTGATCTCCCTAGTCAATGAGGTTCTTTACCTTCTCAAATATTACTAAAGAATCTGGTCTAGATCTAGCCTTTATTTCTATCATTCCTTCTGTTATAGCCTTCAACTTCTACTAAAGGGAGCATAATTCTGATGGTTTGGCCACGTTTGAATGACAAATATTTGCCTGAAAGTTTATTGTACAGAGAACTCAAGTGATCATACAGAGAGGTCCAAAACAGTGATACAAGGACACTCTCAAGATATCTTTGAAGACTTTTGGAATTAATTATGTGACAAGAAAGACTGGTACTGGACCATCTAGCATGGCATGCCTGCATTAAAGAAAGCACTGTGCTCTGTGAGCAAAGCAGAATTGCAGTAGTTCAAATGAAATGTAAAATGCACAAATTATGCCCATCTTCACCCCAAATGTTGATAAGGATTATTTGTGCCCCTTCTTTGATAGAACCTTCCAAGCTCATATTGGCCTGATCAGTCACAGTAAGACACATTATACTTTGATTCCAGCACAATAATATCATTTTGGTCCTCTTCAAGAATGAAGAACAACAATCAGATATCTGTGATCATGTCCCATCTCCACCACTATTACCCACACATTTTACCAAATGTAATTATGGGAAAGGACTGTTTCATTTTATTCCTTATGCCATCATAAGCAAAATACCATATAGGTTCTTAATATATCACTCTTAATTTGAAATGAAGGACGTCATCAGCTTATATAATATCTTCTCTCAAAGAAGTTGCACTGTATTGAGATTTCATCCCAACCCAGTTTTGCAAGGCACTTATTTCCTTAATTTATAATCTTTTGTGAACAGAAGATGATTCTTTTATTTTTGCTAATTTATAAAAACTAGTCAATTTCTAAACAGATCAGTAACTACATAGGTATAATGTCTTTGGAATATTATTTCTAGCACAGAATGGAACCTGCCATCTCAGAATCAATTTCTAAATCAAGGTCATAAAAATTGCATCTAAATTGCAAAAGAAAATGAAAAATTTGAAGTAATATTCTGAAATCTCAGTCCCCTAAATCTACTAGCACATTACTCTAAGATGATGGACAAGTGTTAAAAATGATCTCTACTGGCATTATGAGGTAAAGGAGAAATGAATCTAAAACTTTGAAATACTTTTTCACTTAATTTAAGTGTTACATGATACATGAGTGAAGGAAATAGAACACATCTCCCCACTGAACTGGACTTCTTCCCATTGCTTTCAGACTTGGAATCTGCTGGTTTGGTAATGATCCCATGCCCCGTTTGGTAAATCACACCACAAAATGGGGAGGTTGAGAGGGGAAGAAACTAGCTGGGTCTGGCAGGCACCACTGAGGTAATGGAGCAAAAGAATCCTAATTTTGTCCAATTTAGAAAAGATCTTTTTCTTTTGAAAAGTTCCTTCCCTCTTCTCTTCCTGATTGGAACAAACACCTTCAGATAAAATATATAGCTTCAAACAACCTAGAGGGACAAAAGCAAACATACTTCATCCTGACTACTGAATGCCTTAATTAGAAACATTAAAATTAAGGAATTCATAATTATTTAACTATCCTTTAACTAATGACATTAGTGCAACAGTTATTACTAAAAACATACTTACTCACAAATTATGCCCCCTCTTCCCCCTAGCTGAAACTATTGTTAAAATTAAGTTTGAAAATAGTTATGTGATTCATTGTAACATTAAGAACAGCATTCTAGAAGACATTTAAAAGGAATTGGAATGAATTTTGCATGTCCTGGAAGGATATAGAGCATTTCTAAAGGTCACCAAGCAAGGAGAGATGTTGTTTTGAAGATCCCATTTCCCAGAATACAAATCCAGGTTTTAATAGCCTGCCCTTATGCAAGATAGATATAAGGCAGTCACCAGAAAATTAGAAGTAGCGCTATCTGAACTGAAACAGGATATCCAGGCTGCTTTTGCACAACCCAAACAAGATCTAAATGGAAACAGGAGCCAGTCAAGCACATGCATGTACTGTGGGTACTTGTGTGAAAAGTGTCCTGACCAGGTTAGGTCTTAGTTGAGAAAAGTATATGCCATCGAAGCATCTTTGGCAAATATACTCTTTCAAATTACATGGGCATTATATCTGTGCAACATTATGGTTTGGATTTGAAGTTGACAGAAGAACTCTAATCAGACTGAAAATTCTTTCCCTAACCTTGCCTCTGACCCTTTGCCTGTATATGCACAAATTTGTTCAATCTGGCCTTTCATTACATGACCACACATTGGGAGCTTGTTTAAGGAACATAGTATTTGACCCAAATGACCATATATTAGGAAGGAGCCAAACACTTGGAAGATACTAGTTTAAATTGCATTTTTCTCCTATTGCATGCATTTTGATGTAATGCCATATTTCTTTGTTTATAGCTATATCCACTTCCATAGCTTCTTTCCCCCTCTTCTTCACTAGTGAATTTTATTGCTTATCTGCTTATGCACAGTAGATGGGGAAGAGAAAAAGAAATAAGCATTTATATAGAGTCTACTACGTTCCAGGCACAGTTAAGTGCTTTTTGCAAATAGTTTTCCATTTGGGAATGACAACAACTGTGGGAGGTAGAAGTTAGTGCCATTTCCATTTTACAGTAAAGGAAACTGAGATTAGACAGAGATTAGATAATACATCTAATACTTATCTGACGTTAATTTGAAGTCTCCAACTCCAGGACTCTATCTTGTGTCTCTTGGCACTAAAGCTGAGTCAGGAAGAGTTAGGTTCAAAGATAGCCTCAAGCACTGTAAATCTCAGCTAGTCACTTAACTTCTGTCTGCCTCAGTTTCCTTATCTCTAAAATGGGTATGATACTAGTATCTACCTCCCAGGTTTGTTTTAAAAAGAATGGTATACTATTTGTATAGTGTTTTGCAAATTTCAAAGTATTATGTAGCTGTTAATTATAGTTATTGTTGTTATTACCTATTTTCAGTAGGATTTTACAATCCTTAGTTTCATGGTAAGTATTCATATGCAAACTCACTTTGAAGAAAACAGATGTGGTAATATCTTTCTGTGTTAAATGTATATTCTGTATGTTTGTTCTATATTGAGAGAAATGATTATTTCTCTCTCATATTAATAGCCAATTATTGAAATTGGAGAAAGCCCAGCTTCCCCTCCCCTCCCCCCCCCGTCCTATTTTCTTGTCCAATCTCTCAAGGACAGGCTTTCATTCTGGGTAGTGCTACCCTCATTCTCAGATCCTCACTGATGTGAACTGACTTTTTTTTTTTTTGCAAAGTCTCACCTGCCAGTGGTTGTTAACCAATCAGAATTGATTGTCATCCTCTGGAACATCCCTCTTCCAAGGGCATTTAAGCCATAAACTTGCTACCATAATTGTCTTTGATAAATCAGAGTTCCACTAACCTTTTATTTAAAATGCTGGCATTGCTAATAAAATGATTAATTACCCAGAATTAATGAATCTTGAATTTGTTAAATGTCAAATATGTATGTGTATGTACATATACACATATATGTTTGTATGTATGAAAAATATGTGTGTATGTAACATAAGGACTAGACCTATGATTTTATTGGCCTAGGAAACTCCCCAAAAAAGGAAATTCATTCATCAATTCAATTTGACACTCTCTTCAATTTATAGTTTCAGAGAGCTACCTATAGTCCTGAGACACAACCCTAATGTCACAGAGCTTGTATGAGTTAAAGATGAGATGAGCTCATGTGTGTGTGTGTGTGTGTGTGTGTGTATGTGTGCATGAGATGTAGTTTAATAAAAACAAACCCCAACAAATCCATATATGTAACTATATATGCTTACAGGATATACATAAGTTATACATGCATATGCATGTCGGTATTATATATTTTCCACCATTGTAGCATCATTCTTTTAGGTTTTCAAGAGTTTCTTTTCAATATTAAAATTATCAATCAATATCTTATTAGAGAATAGTTAACAACTTGTAGAAAGCAAAAAAAAAAAAAAAAAAAGATATAGGACACAACCTGTGGGTTGTGGAATAACTGAGTTAGTGGGAAGAGTAGCACCTGGATGGGAAAGGGATACAGATAGAAAATTAGGAAGAAACCTAAGATCAACTTTCCCTACTTCACAATTTAGCCTATACCTAGCTGTATCATTCAAAATTACCTTGTTTTCTTCCTTTGGAACAATTGTACTTGGTAACTGCTCATTAGAGAATCTGTTCATCCTAAGGTATAGTCGCCATTCTGACACCCAAAAAATCATGGACAAAAGTTGTCTCTTGCTCAAGAGCTATTCTCCTCCAAAAGTGTCTATGCCCATTGTTCAGCTCAGCCCCATCTTGCCTTTTAGTTTGTCTGTTTCCAATAATTATGGTGAAAATAAAATTTTTTCATTATTTATTATATTGAAAACATTTATCATATTTAAAATGCTTCTGATTTAATTAGAAAATTAGATATGATTTCTGCAGTCATTATAAAACTAGCTTCCCATCCTTGGAAGACTTGAGAAGAATTGGGCTCTCAGCATGTGATTCAGAACCCAAATAGATAAATACATTAGGAGCACTCTTGCAGGGATGAGTATACTGAACTATGGGAGGAGGACCTTTTTCTGTGAAAGAACAAATATGACTAAGGAAAAGCTTGACTGAGTTGGAAGGATGATCATCCAGGATATAACTGAAGCTAGCCAACAGACTAACATGAGGTTTTGGGGATATTAGTTGGCTAAAGTAAGGACTATTTTCAACCTTTAGTTCATCCACAATGTGGCTTTTACATAGACTTGGCTAACAAATTTCTGCCCTCCCACTCCCAACTCCAAATTAAAAGAATAAAATCAATTTGTAAAATACTTGTGATAGTCAGAAAAGTTAACATAGCATGTAATACAGCTTCTATACCAGAATCAGTCCATCTGAAAATTGGCAGATAAGGCATGTCCAAGATTAGAGATAACAATATTTTCAGAAGTAAAACAAAACAAAAAAAAAATATATATATACATATATATATATGTTGATAGCAAATTATATATTTAAAGTATGTTAAATACACTGATGTTTTTAAGCTTACTATGTTTGAATTATTCATTAAAATGACACTTTACAGATGGATCAATATCTATAAGATATTAAAACACAAATATAAATTGGAGTCAGACATCAATTTAGGTTTTAGTTTATTACACAAAAAAAGCATTATTGTTTTAAGCAGGCAATATACAAAAATCTTCTGTATTCTGTTCAATATGGCTAAATTCTTCCTAAGAAATACACAAAGCCTAAGGAAAAGCAACTTCCAAATAAAGCTCCAAATTCTTAAGGTGAAGAAAATGCCATTCTCCCTATTTATTACTAAGGATCTGCTTTTGATCTTAAATCATATTCCTTTAGTCTATAGTTGCTAAATTTGCTATATACAGAATACTGAACTCATAGCTACATCCTGATTTTGTTACATGCAAGCTGTGTGACCTTAAAAAAAGTTATTTAATCTCCATGAGACTCAATAATTTTATCTACAAAAGAAGGCAAATAATATTTGGATTTTCATAAAAGATCAAAACAAATAATTTGTACAGAGTATTTGTCATCATACTATATATATGTATATATATATGTTATAATTTTTCCTTGACATAGCAAATATCAATAGGAATTGTGCCATTAACCAGAACTCCCATACTTTTCTTGGACACTACTGATAGAATTCAAAAAAAATCATGATGGGCTAGAAAATTGGACCAAAAGTAATAAGACAAAAATTAACATGCAGATCTTTGGTCCAAAAATTAAATTTCACAAATATAAGATGGAAAAGTAGCAATTCATCTGAAAAAGATCTGGGGTTTTTAGTGGATTAACTCAATGTGAGTTGACAGTATGATGTGGTTGGCAAAAAACCTGGGTTTTCATTTTCTGTACTCTGCCCTGGTCAAATTCCATCTGGACTATTCTGTATCATTTTCACAATTTGGAAAAGAGATTGATGACCTGGAAACTGGCCAGAATGAGGAGGATGGTGAAGGGCCCCAAGTTTATGTCAAATGGACATCATTTGAAGGAACTGGGTTGTTTAATGTAGATGACTGGGGGGTAGGAGAGGGAACATGATAATTATGTCCAAGTATATGAAGAGCTGTCATTTGGAAGAGGGATTACATTTGTTCTTTTGGTTCTAGAAGGACGAAAACAGACTCAAGGAAAAGAAAGCTGTACCAAAAGAAATTTAATCTTAATATAATAGAAAAGAATTCTAATAATTAGAGTTATCCAAAAATGAAACAAATTGACTTGGGAATTAACAGATTCAAACTCATTGAATATTTTTAAGCTAAGGCTTTCCTGGCATGCTGATAAGGAAAATTGTTTATCAATTATTGGTTGGATTAAATAAACACTGAGATCCTTGCTATTCTGACACTCTATGCTGTGATTGATAAGTCTCCTTGACTAGCTCCTTACTACTTGACTACCTCTTTACTATTGATTGAATTCAACATTCTTTACTTGACATTCAAAGTCCCCCACAATTTAAGATCACCCTACTTTTTTTTTAGTTTTTCTTCTCATAATTTATACTCTCTTCATTTTTAGTATTGAGTTTCTGTTAAATTTCTGTCTAGTCTTTTAAAGCTCAGTTTAAATACCAGCCACTTCCTTTATGGAACCTTTACCAATTACTTCCAATAATAATGACATTTCTCCTTAAATCTCACAAAACATTTTGTTTAATGAATCATGCTTTATGACTCACATTATAGTTATCTGTATTTGTTTCTATCTATAAGTCCGAAAGTTCTATGAGGGCAGGGGCAAGCAATCATTCAAATTTTTTGTCTTCCTCAGCATCCAACAGGAGCTCTGTACAGAGTATAGAGTAGTACTCAGAATATATATGGATAATTTAGAAGATGTGATAAGCCTAAAAATATTTAATATCATCATAATTAACCCAATTGAGGAAAGATTAAATTGTATTCAATAAAATTTTCATGTTAAATATAGTTTTAACTCATTTTCCACAGAGATGCAAGAAAGAAGCAGCCATTGGTCACTCTTACAGGTTAGCCTAAACAAAAAGATAAACATGATAGAAATGAATGCTGTAGAGTTCTGCTTTTCAGACCCATGAAATAATCCTATCCCTGAGAGAAAATCAGGACAGCCTCCTTTACCAGATACATAAATCTAAAGATAGCTGTACTCTTGAGCCTTTCATTATAATGACCACTTATATCACTATTGACAAATAAAAAGCTTAAATTCATTTCTCCCTTTGAGCTGTAGAAGGGAACTGTAATGAATCTTTCAGAGCCACAGATAGGAACCGAATTTCTCCTCCCCCTGCTCCTGTATTTTCCTTGGTGGGGCAGAGTGGAGAGCTTAATGGTTGACAAATCAGTGTGTTGAAATGGATGGCCTTGAGTATAGGTGTGTTGATAACAAGCAGATGAGAACTGACAAAAAACGTACATGTTCTCCAGATTCCACATGGTCTCAATCAAGAAAAGGAGAGTAGAAATTAAACAGAAGTTCTGATGAAAGATTAAAGATCATATGAGTTTATGTATCTTTAAGACAGTCTTTGAGCCATGTTCCTAATTATGCTGTTGTATTAGATTTGTGTTCTTGGGAACATTATTTAATTCATTAAATATGTCTGTTTTTTTAATTCAAAATGTTTTATTGGGTTTTATTTTGTTACTTACTAGGGTGCCTAACATTGAAAAAGAATATTTGTCTATAACCCTCACCAAAAGCTTCAGAGAATGACAGGATATAAATATTATTTAGGAGTTTTCTGTTCCTCTGCTTTCATGAATTTCTTTCTATAGCGTATTACAAAGTTCATTAAATGGCCTTATATCTTTATCTTTTATCTATTTTGTCTTTGAAAACATATTGTAGACATATAGCAGGTATCCCAAAATAGTTCTAATTAAAAGGCAAACCTGATCCCATTTATGGGAATTGGAGATAAGGAAGAGAGAAGACAGAAAAGACAAATTCTGGGACTCTTTGTTCTTTATAGAATTTAAGTTTGTTTCTCAAAAATATCATAAGCTACTAGTAGGCAGGAAAGATATGTTGCCTGTTTCTTGTGGTTGTTGTTGTTGAACAGTTCCTCAGGAGTTAACAAGCACATAGTCAGTGTTCAAGGCCTAGTGGGTATAGACAACTATTTGTTTATAAACATCAATTAGCTAGCAGCAAGCTAGATTTAATCTCAGCTCTTCCCTTCCTTCAGCACACTTTTGCCTTAGAGAACTCTTTGGTCATTGATAATCTCAGATAAGCAACTGACAGGAAAGAATTCTGATAGATCTAGTCAAATCTGATTTGAAATAGATTATTATGTTTCTGTCTTCTGCCTCTATTTTCTTTCTCCCACATATAATGCATAATAAATATTTATCCTTGAAAAGATAGCTAGAGGCCAATAATGAGATACATTTTTCCTTGTAAAGACACACGCATCATTACTTATTTCTAGTCAACTAACAATTTTCCAAAATTGTCCTTCAGGGATGAAAATTCATATGGTTTAAACCTGGAAGCAAATGAGAATATAAAGATCATGAATATTAGCAGGATCATGGGGAAGTAAATCTGATCAGTTAGCTTGCCAAGGGAAAATCAGTCAACTGAAAATTCCGCGTATATATATACATATATACATTCATGATACAGTGGATAGAGTGATTAGAATTCCATGAATTCAAATCTGGCCTCAGATTTGCTGTGTGTCTTAGTTTCCTCATGAGTAAAATAAGTTGAAAAAGAAAATGATAAATCACTCCAATATCTGCCAAGAAAACCTCAAATGAGATTATGAAGAGTTGGACATGACTGAAACTACTCAACAATAACAAAAACAATTTATTTAAATTTGCATATATGTATATATATGTACCAAATACATACTATATATAATTAAATTTTACATGAATATATGTATACATACATATAAACACATATACACACATATGTTCCTTTCCTTATTAAACTCCCTTGGTTATATAACTTGCAATATTCCCAGATTTCAGTTCTAGGTGACATAATATTAAGGATTATTGGATCAAAGAGAGTTTGGATGCTCTTTGGACATAATTTCAAATTGCTCAAGGGAATGATTGGATCACTTCACAATTTCACCAACAATGCATTAGTGTTCCAATTTTTCCACATGCCCTCCAATATTTATCATTCTGCTTTTTTCTCATATTAACAAATCTGATAGAAATGAAGTGGTATCTCAGAATTGTTTTAATTTTCATGTCTTTAATCAAAAGTTATTTAGAGCATTTTTCATATACTTATAGCTTTGATTTCTTTATCCTTTCATATCCTTTCATATCCTTTGACCATGTATCAATTGGGTAATGGTTTATATTATAAATTTGAATCCATTCTCTATATATTTGAAAAATAAGACTTTTATTAGAGATATTTGTTGCAAAAATTTCCCCTAGTTTCTGCCTTCCTTCTAATCTAGTTTCATCGATTTGAGGCAGAATTGTCATTTTTATTATATTGGCTTGACCTACCCATGAACAATTGATATTCTTTCATTGTTTAGATCTGACTTTAGTTGTTTGAAAAGTGTTTTGTAATTGGGTTCACATAGTTCCTAGTTCTGTCTTGGCAAGTAGACTCCCAATATTTTATATTGTTTGCAATTATTTTAAATGAGATTTCTCTTTCTATATCTTGCTACTGGGCTTTATTGATAAGTAATATATAGAAATACTGATGACTTATGTAGATTTATACTATATCCTACAACTTTGCTAAAATTGTTAATTATTTCAAGTAGTTTTTTTTTAAGTTGATTCCCTAGGATTCTCTAAGTATACTATCATTTCAGTTAAAGCACAATCATTTCTTTTCCTCATTGTCTAGTCTAATTCTTCAGATTTCTTGTTCTTTTCTTATTGCTATAACTACCATTTTTAGTACTATATTGAATAATAGTAGTGATAATAAGCACTCTTGTTTCAACCTGATCTTGGGAATCGTTCTAGTTTATCCTCATTACAGATTTTGCTTGCTGATGGTTTTAGAAAGATACTGCTTATCATTTTAAGGAACACTCCCTTTATTCTTAAATTATATTATTTTTAATAGGAATGGGTGCTACATTTTGTCAAAAATCAGCTTCTATTGAGGTAACTATATGATTTCTGTGGGTTTTATTATTGATATGGTCAATTATGTTGGTAGTTTTCCTCGTATTGAACCAAATTTGCACTGATCATAGTGTATAATAATTGTGATACATTATGTAATTAACTTGCTAGTATCTTGTTCAAAATTTTTGCATCAATATTCATTTGAAAATTGGTCTATAA
Organism: Sminthopsis crassicaudata; assembly: GCF_048593235.1. NCBI lineage: Eukaryota > Metazoa > Chordata > Mammalia > Dasyuromorphia > Dasyuridae > Sminthopsis > Sminthopsis crassicaudata. The sequence continues at coordinate 517,880,766 of NC_133618.1, forward strand.
TTTCCTTTCTTTTTGGTTTTAGAATAGGAGTTTTAGTTAGTTTTAGTTGTTCTTGGTTTAAGTATCAGCACCACATTTATGTCATAAAAGAAAGTAGGATTCCTTCTTCACCTATTTTGTCAAATAGTTTATGTAGTATTGGAATAAATTGTTTTAAAATGTTTGATCATTCATGAACCCATCTGGCACATGAAGGTTTTTAATGTTCAATTTTTTTTTCAAAAATAGACTTATTTAGGTTTTTTATTTCCTGATCTGTTAATACAGGTAATTTGTATTTTCTTAAATATTCATCAATTTCTTTTAGATTGTCTGATTTATCGGCATATGGTTAAACAAAATATTTTCTAATGATTGTTTTAATTTTGTTTTCACTGGAAGTGATTTCACTTTTTTGATACTGGATATTTGATTTTCTTTCTTTTTTATTCATTTTAATGAAATTATTGTTTCTATTATTTGTTCTTTGATCCACTTATATTTTAGGATTATATTATTGAGTTTCCAATTACTTTTTAATTTATCTCTCCACTCCCCTTTGTTTAATATAATTTTTGTTACATTATAAGCCTCAAAAATACATTTAATATTTCTGACTTTTTATATTTGATTTTGGGATTTTATGCCCTATTTCATGGTCTATTTTTGTATAAGTGCCATAGACTGCATGGTATATTGCTTTCTGTTCCCATTCAGTTTTCTCCAAAGATCTGTCATATATAACTCTTTTAATATATATATATTTTTTTTCTTTTTTCTTTTTTGTTGGATTTATCAAGTTTCAGAGAGGACAGTTGAGGTCCTCCACTAGTATATGTTACTGTCTATTTCTTCATACAGTTCAATTAATTTTTCCTTTAAGAAGCTTTTTCATTTGGTGAATATATTCATAGATAATATTCATTGTCTGTGATACATTTTAGGAAGGATGGGGTTTCCTTCCTATCTCTTTTTGTTGGGTCTTTATTTTTGCCTTTACTTTGTCTGAGATCAAGATTTGTATCCCTCCTTTTTTAAAAATATCAGCTAAAGCATAACATATTGTACTCCAGCCCCTTATCTTTACAATGTGTGTGTGTGTGGGAGGGGGTCTCTTTGTTTCAAGTGTTTCAAATTGAAAACACCATATGGTAGGATTCTGATTTTTGATCCACTTTGCTATTCCTTTTTGTTTTATGGGAGAAGTATTCCCAGTCACTTTCATAGTTATGATTACTACCCATGTATTTCAGTCCATCCTATTCTTCCCTCCCTGGTTATCCTCTCTTTCCTTTCACATTTTTCTTCTTTATCAGTGTTTAGCACTCACCAGTGATAGACAGTATTTTATCACTCTCCTGAACTTTCCTCCTTTCTTTCAGTCCTCTTTTTTCCTTTACTTAGTCCTCCCCTTCTCTCCTATTTTCCTATTGGCTAAAATAGATTTCTATATTCATCAGATTGTAAATTATCCTCTCTTTGAATCAATACTGATGAGAATAAATTTCAAGCAATGCCCATCTTCTTCTCCATTGTGATAGATCTTTTCCATATAAAATAATTTGTCATTCTTTCTCTCTCTACCTTCTGCATCTTCTCATTGCCTAATATTTTTTGTCATTCCTTCAAAATCATCTTGTACCCATATCCTCTGGGTATGATTTCCCCCCCATTTATCTGAAAGTATCTGATTTTGGTAATGACATTCCTAGGATTTTTTGTTTTGAGATTTCTGTCAAGAAATGGATCACTGGATTCTTTCTGTTTTTACATTGAACTATTCTAATATATCTAGATAATTTTATTAATGATCTCTTCAAATATGACATCCACGTTCTTGATTTTATAATAGACTTTAGATAAAACTATGAGTCTTCATTTCTCTCTCTTTGGTTGTTTTCCAGTTCAGTTGTTTTTGTTATGAGATATTTTTCCTTCTATTTTCTCAATGTTTGATTTTGGTTCTTTGATTCTTATTGTATCATGGAGTTATTAACTTCTAATTTAGTTCAGTCTTATTTTTAGAAAGTTTGCTACTAGGTTAAATTTTGATACCTTTTCTGTTAAAACTATTGATCCTTTCCCCAAATCTCTCATATATAGTTTTCATTTGTTTTATAATATATTTTAAGATTGTGTATAATTTCTTTAAATAATTCTAAATTTTCTTATAAGAAAACTATTTTGCTTTTTGAAGTTTTTATTATAGGAGTTTTAAAAAAATTTTCCTCCTCTTTTGGGTTTGTACATTGTTCATCAGTGGCTTCATAAAACTAGTTTTTAAAAGTGTTTACTCACTTTTATAATTGAAAATTCAAGAACTGAATTCTAATTGAGTCCAAAAACTGATAGTTTTAGTATGGCTTGAAAATGTTATAAGAAAAAGAAAAAGAAGGAAAATATTTTAGGAGTAAATGAGCAAACTATGGCAAATGTATTAATATACATAATTGGAACTATGTATAAATATAGAAGACGTTGAGGAATGAGAAACACTTAAATAAACTAATCAAAAGGTGGCATAACATACATATAAGGTTTGGAATAAAAATATATTTAACTCAACAGATATACAAATATGAACAGGAAGAAGAAAAAGAGAGTATAAGAGGAAGAGTAGAATCAGGAAGGGATTAGTCATAAGCATAATAAACCATAAGCCTGGAAAGGGGATAATGAAAAGAAAGTTAAAAGTAATGTGGGGTGCATATCAACTATGAGGGAGGCAGAGCCAAGATGGCAATATACTCTCCAAACAATTTTGAAATATCAATTCAAATCCAATTTTAGGGCAGTATAGCCAATACAAAATCAGGGTGAGACTTTTTTTTTTTTTTTTTTTTTTTTTTTTTTTTTTTAGCACAAAATAACTTAGGAGGAGAGGAGGAGAGTTCTATGACATTGGGGTGGGTCTTAGCCCAGAATACACTATGGCTGCAATATTAACTAAAAAGGCAACAATAGCAGCAACAAACAGCAGCAACAGTTTCAGATATTTTCAGGGTCCAGAACAACTCAGAAGTGGACAACTTCTCAGAAATGGATTATAAGGCACCTTTGTGTGGGCATTAGGCATGGGACCAGATTCAGGTGACATCTCCATTTCCCATGACCCATTTCTGAGTTGCAGTGCCAGGGCATAGAGTACATTTAAAATTACAAGAAAATGGGGGTCCTAGTCTCTAGGGGAACAGGGACTTTAGTCCCTGAAAGTAGTTCTAGGATGGATAGAAGAATACCAGTAAGATCAGAGGCCTTTCCTAGATAAGGACCAGAATTCAGATCAGAAGCATAGTAACTATACCTCTCTCTGGATCACACCACCTTGGCAACATGAAAAATATAAACCGCCTCCTTCCCCAGAGAAAAAAGAAGAGTAAAAAAGCTTGTAGTTTAGGACATGATCCCACATCTTCAAAAGGTGAATAGACCCCAACTATACCATAAGGTTCAAAGTCAAGAAATAAACTGAAAAATGAGCAGGCAAACAAACAAACAAAAAGAACCTGACAAAAAGAATCTATAATGATGGGACTTTGAAGACACAAACCAGTAGAAGACAACAATGTAAATATATCCACAGGCAAAATCTCAAAAAAACGTATTGGACATGTGCCCAAGAATTCCAGGATGAACTAAAAGAATTATTTTAAAATTCAAATAAGAGTGGTAGAGGAAAATTCAAGAAAACTAAGCAAGGCAAGAAAATTATGAAAAGAGAATTAGCAACTTGATAAAATGGGTACAAAATACTAAAGAAAATAACTCTATCAAAAACTGAATTGGCCAAATGCTAATAGAAATACAAAACATCACTAAAGAAAACTCGTTTAAAAATAAATCATGAGCAAGGAATATAGAAAAAAAGTAAAAAGAGTATAAGATGAAATTATAATTGTAAATGTGAATGGGATGAACTCTTTCGGAAAATAGAAGAGGTTAGAATGGATTTGAAATCAAAATTATCCAGGACATTGTTTATAACAAACAAAATGAAAATATAAAGACTTATACAGAGTTAAAATAAAATGTTGGAGTGAAATCATCAAACTTCAACTGAACAGGGAAAAAAAAGTTGATTCAATTATGATTTCAGACAAGAAAATTGCAAAAAAGAGACTATTAAATGGGATAGAGAGAAATTATATTTTGCTGGAAGGTGAGTGAATGAGAATAATTTTAGTATCTAATATATATTTGCTGAATGCATATATATATCACAGCTTCTAAATGCTTAAATAAAAAAACTAAATCAATTAAAAGGAGAAATCAACAGTGAAACTATAATAGTGGCGGCCCTTGATTTGCCCCATCAACACAAGATAAATCTAAATTCAAAATAAATAAGAAAGAAGTTAAGGTCATACATAGAATTTCAGACTATCATTGACTGTTCAATGGAAATAGAAGAATATATTATATAATATGCATGTATACATACAATATATATCTACATATATACATACATGCATATATGGATGTGTGTGTCAGCTATGGATGGCACCTTTGAAAAAGTATAAACAATATACATATCTGTACTGAACCTAATAAAAATTTTTGTTAAACAAAGATCACTGCAAAAGTATTAAAAGTTAACTGGAAGCTAAATAACCCAGTCTTTTTTTTTCTTTTTAAAATTTTAATTAATTAATTAATTAAATTATTATTTTAAAAAAATTTATGCATAGGTAATTTTTCAGCATTGACAATTGCAAAACCTTTTGTTCCAACTTTTCCCCCCTTCCCTCCTGCCCCTTCCCCCAGGTTGACCAATACATGTTAAATATGTTAAAGTTTAAGTTAAATACAATATATGTATACATGTCTAAACTTATTTTGCTATACAAAGACAATCAGACTTTGAAACAGTGTACCATTAGCCTGTGAAGGAAATCAAAAATGTAGGCAGACAAAAATAGAGGGATTGGGAATTCTATGTAGTGATTCATAGTCATCTCCCAAAGTTCTTTTTACTGGGTATAATTGGTTCAGTTCATTACTGCTCTGTTGGAACTGATTTGGTTCATCTCATTGTTGGAGAGGGCCACGTCCATCAGAATTGATCTTCATACAGTATTGTTGTTGAAATATATAATGATCTTCTGGTCCTGCTCATTTCACTCAGCATCAGTTAATGTAAGTCCCTCCAGGCCTTTCTGAAATCATCCTGTTGGTCATTTCTTACAGAACAATAATATTCCATAACATTCATATACCACAATTTATTCAGCCGTTCTCCAATTGATGGGCATCCACTCAGTTTCCAGTTTCTGGCCCCTACAAAGAGGGCTGCCACAAACATTCTTACACATACAGGTCCCTTGCCCTTATTTAAAATCTCTTTAGGATATAAACCCAGTAATAATGCTGCTGGATCAAAGGGTATACACATTTTGATAACTCTTTGAGCATAGTTCCAAATAGCTCTCCAGAATGGCTAGATGTATTCACAATTGCACCAACAATGTATCAGTGTCTCAATTTTCCCACATCCCCATCAACATTCTGCATTATCTTTCCCTGTCATTCTAGCCAATCTGACAGGTGTATAGTGGTATCTCAGAATTGTTTTAATTTGCATTTCTCTGATTAATAATGATTTGGAGCACCTTTTCATAAGGCTAGAAATAGTTTCAATTTCTTCATCTGAGAATTCATATCCTTTGACCATTTATCAATTGGAGAATGGCTTGATTTCTTATAATTTAGAGTAAATTCTCTATATATTTTGGAAATGAGGCCTTTAGCAGAACTTTTGACTGTAAAAATGTTTTCCCAGTTTATTACTTCCCTTCTAATCTTTTGTTTGTATAAAAACTTTTCTATTTGATATAATCAAATTTTTCTATTTTGTGATCAATAATGACCTATAGTTTTTCTTTGGTCATAAATTCCTTCCTTTTCCACATGTCTGAGAGGTAAACTATCCTATGCTCTTCTAATTTTAAAAAACCCAGTCTTAAAGAACTATTTATCTGAAGAACAAATCATAGAAACATAATGGATAATTTCTTTTTTTTTTAATTTTTATTTTATTTTATAATTATAACATTTTTTGACAGTACATATGCATGGGTAATTTTTTACAACATTATCCCTTGCACTTACTTCTATTCAGATTTTTTCCCTTCCTCCCCCAACCCCCTCCCCCAGATGGCAAGCAGTCTTATATATGTTAAATATATTACAGTATATTCTAGATACAATATATGTGTGTAGAACCGAATTTTTTGTTGCACAGGAAGAATTGGATTCAGAAGGTAAAAATAACAGTTTACATTCATTTCCCAGTGTTCCTTTTCTGGATGTAGCTGGTTCTGTCCATCATTAATCAATTGGAATTGGATTAGCTCTTCTCTATGTTGAAGAAATCCACTTCCATCATCATACATCCTCGTACAGTATCATTGTTGAAGTGTATAATGATCTTCTGGTTCTGCTCGTTTCACTCAGCATCAGTTGATGTAAGTCTCTCCAAGCCTCTCTGTATTTCTCCTGTTGGTCATTTCTTATAGAACAATAATATTCCATAACATTCATATACCATAGTTTACCCAACCATTCTCCAATTGATGGACATCCGTTCATCTTCCAGCTTCTAGCCACTATGAAAAGGGCTGCCACAAACACATAATGGATAATTTCATTAAAAATAATAACAATAATGGGCCTAGGACAAAATTCAAAAATAACAGTAAAAAGGAGATGAAGCTAGAAACATCATCCTCACATCCCAGAACTAGAGCAATCTGCTATTTTTTTAAGTGATAAGGCAAAGAACCTTTAAACAACCATAGATGTTTATTAAGGGAGGAAAAACTAAGGTTCGTCTTCAGAGAAGGATCCTAGAGCCAAAAAAAACAAAAACAAAAACAAAAAAAAAAAACACCTTTTCTTATCCCAAAAAGTAATGGCAAATGTTTTGTCTGTCCAAAAAGAGTACATAAAATAACTCACAAGAAGACTTTTAAAATCAAGTAAGAGAAACTGAGGAAAAAATTTGAAAATAAAAACAATTCAAGAAAAACAAGATCATGAAAATAAAGTCAACCAATTGGAAAAGGACATACAGAATCTTAAGGAAGAATATAATTCCTTGAAAATTAAAATTAGACAAGGGAAAATCAGAGAAGTTATAAATCCAAGAAATAATAAAACAAAATATAAAGAATTGAAAATTAGAGAGAAAGTAAAACATCTCATAAGAAAAACAACAAATCTAGAGAATGAATCAAAAAGACAAAACATAAGAATAATTGGAATGCCCAAATGGTATAATTTTTAAAAAGAATCTGATACAATAATACAAAAACTATTCAATAAAATTGTCTTGAAATGTTAGAATAAAAGAGAAAAGTGAAAATGGAAAAAAAAATCTACCAATCACTACCTGAAAGAGATCCTATTAGGAAAATCTACAGGAATATCATAGCTAAATTCCAAAGTCCCTAAGTTAAGGAGAAAATATTATAAGCAACAAGGGGGAAATATACTAATTCAAATACAGCAGACCTACAATTAGAATTATACAAGACCTACCAGCACCTATACTAAAAGACCACAGGTCTTGTTATACTGTATATCAAATTGCAAAAGAATTGAAATTGCAGTTGAAAGTATCCTACCCAGCATAATAATTCATAATTATATAATTTTATATAATTTATATAATCATATAATTTATATAATTTTATAATACATTATATAATTATATATTCTATTATTATTTATATAATACTATATATTATATAATTATATTATAATATATTAATTATATTATAATACAATATTAATATATTATATTATCATATTTAATTATATAGTTATATAATAATTAATGATTATGAATAAAAATTTAAAATAGACATTCAATTAACTGTCATAGTTCCAGGATTTTGTTGCAAAAAAACCTGAACTCAATAGAAAATTTAACATTCAAGAACCAAGAGAAATATAAACATCAAAGATTAATTATGAAGGACAATAAAAACAAATAATTTATGTCTAAGATTGTCATCAGTAATTGCATAGTTTGAAAGAAAGATAGAACTGGGTATGATGTGAATCTAAATAGCAAAACTATGTAGGAAAAAGGTTAAAAGTGTAATCTCATACAAATGAAGTACAAGAGAAAGAACTGATACAGAGGAATAAGATAGGGGAGTAGGACTGGCAGTTCTGGAAACCTACTTTCATTAGAACTAGGTTAAAGAGGGAACAAAACAGATAGATGGTGGGTAGATAGATAGATAGATAGATAGATAGATAGATAGATAGATATAGAAAGAAGGATATAAAAGTCTTCTAAATTCACAAAGAAATGAGAAGGTAAAGGTTAGCAATAGAGAAGAAGATAAGGCATTTTTAGAGGGAACCCTTCTCATATGAGATCTGGTTTAAAGAGAATAATATATACATTTAGAAGGGAATGTAAGTCTTCTAGATTTACAAATAAATAAGAGGATTATGGAATAGAATGGGGGAAAGTATAAAAAGGCATGTAGATTAACAGGAATGGGATAAAGAGGAAACAACATATATATTTGGAAGAGTATAAATTCAGATAGAAACAAGAGAGCAAGAGTATAGGGTGGGAGGAGAGGATAAGGGAGGGATTCTTGAAATTGAGTAGGTTAAGTAATAAGAGAGCAAAAAGGATAAGAACAGGGTGAAAAGGATAGTGAGGAAATAGGAAGAAAATAAATATATAATTATAGAATGTGAATTGAATGAATTCAACCATAAAATGGAAACAAATAGTAGATTCAAAATTTGAACTCAACAACATGTTGCTTTCAAGAAATGATATAATAATGAGAGATACATATAAACATAAAATAAAAATCAGATAGAATTTATTATGTAAAAAAGCAGGGGTAGTAATCATGATCTCAGACAAAGGTAAAGCTACAATAGATCTAAGCAAAAGCGAAAATAGAGAAACTATACTATATGTCAGCTATATTAGTCAATATTGTTTTAGACTATTTAAAATAACTAGATACTTCAAGGTTGGAATATTGTTGTGGTGTGGAAAATGATGAGTTGGTGGATTTAGAAAAATATAAAAAGACTTCAACTTATTAAGGAGAAGTAGAAATAAGCAGTCTTACATATATGCATATCTATGTTTATATTTATGTATATGATTATAGATATTGATATGTATGTGTGGATATGTGTAGATGTGTGCATGTTTGTGTTTGTGTGTGTGTGTGTGTGTGTGTATTTTTATACACTTAATTGTAGTCTTCTTGGGAAGGAAGGGGAAAACGAGAAAAAAATAAAATTAAAAATGCACAGCAGAGACCAAAAGAAAACCTACAAGGAAGCAAAGATGGAGAGTTCTGAATACAATATTTAGTATTTATTATATAGGCTTTGTTGAAATGAATATTTACTGCTTTATATTTTGAAGCCTCTCATATTCTGCTGTAATATGGCAATTTTTTCCTATCTTATTTTGTATTTAAATTTAAAATAAAAAACTTAAAAAATGTTATGAATCATTACTTATTAGAAAAGCACAAATTAAAGCAATTCTGTAATTCTATCATATCTATCTTGCTAAAAATAATGACTAAAAATGAAAATGATTATAGTACAGGGGATCTGGGAAAATAGGGCAATTGATGAATTGATGTGCTCCTGGTAAATGGGTATATCCCTTCTTGAAAGGAATTTGAAATTTTACATGAGTTATTGAATGTGTCCTTTGACCTAGTCACACATATTACTACTATACCTATATCCTCCCAAAATCATAGAAATAAGCAGTTCTTTCTGTAGCATTAAAAAAAAAAAAAAAAAAGGCCACAAAAGCTTAGGCACTATAAGATCGCCCATAATTAAAGGAGTGGCTAAACAAATCATGCCATATGAATGAGATGGATTAACTATTGTCCTTTAAGCAAAAGTTGATTTCAAAGAGACATGGAAAGGTTTATATGAACCTGATTCAGAGCAAAGTAAATTTTGAAGATTTTCAAAACTGAAGGATGAAATAAACAGAATCAAAAGAAGAATGTATATAGTAATGATACTGTGAAGAAAAACTTTGAAAGCTCTAAGAACTCTAATCAATATCATGATCATCCATGATTCCAAAGGCCCAGTGATGAAACATGCTTTCCATCTCTCGCCAGATTCAAGATACAGAATGAGATATATATTTTACATATCAAATCATATGCCATATATTTATATATTATATTTATTTTATATTTATCTAGTATTATATTTTGATGTTGATCTTATTTATGATATTTAAAACCCAGTAATATTTTAAATATTGTGTTTATTCTTCATTATAATAAGAATATTATTTTTGTATGACTATAGTTTTATTATAAAGAATTTGTTTTTCTTTTTGTTTCCCAATGGGATTTTTGCCAATTAAAAAACAAGAGAGTTAGTAGCAGTATGCACTTTCCTATATTGTTTCTATATTGCCAGTTTTGCTTAATTGTGTTCTTTGTTATCAAAGACCTCTCAAGAAGTGGGACAATCTAGAAATGCTTTTTAATGTGAAAATACAGCTTATTAATAAAACTTTTTAAAAAGACATTAATCCATCAGTCACTCAGGAAACCTTTATTAAGTGCTTAATGTATGTCAGACCCTGTTTAAATGCTTTGGATAGGAAAAAAAAAGCAAAAATAGTCTCTGTTCTCAAAGTTTTTATGGTAATGGAAGAGAAGCATATACAAAAAAAGGTTCCTGCAAGAGTACATATAGAAGGAAGGTAATCTTACCACTGTAAAGACACAAGCAGTTTACAAAACTGAAAAAGACTTGCTACAAAAAAATAGTTTGGGATTTTAAGAGCAGATAGATGTAAGGATCAAGAATATTTTAGACATAAGAGATACCTAGAGGAAAAGAATAGAGATGGGGAATTGGTCATGTATGAGGAACAGCTGGTATGGTCAGACATGTGGGGAGTTCTATATATTTATAGGAAGATTGGAAAAATAGGGAAGGACTATTAAGCCAAAAACCAGGGTTTTAGCTTATAGATAGCAGAATTTAGGCAAGGGGAGTCACTGATTCTTTCTTTCCTCTTTATCACACATAATAAATTTTTTTCCTCACCTATAATTACCAATTCCTGAAAATCTCTCCACAAACTTTAAGTGATTAAATTGGTAAGTCTTGGTCCTTGTTGAAATTCATATATTTCTAGGAGGGGGAAATACTTAAGTTACCAAGAATCATTTCCTTTAAAGTATAATGAAATATCTAAGAGGTTTTGCTAATGTTGAATAATAGGCATCAGGGAGTAAGGGAATGGTTGTCCCTGAAGGAGTGAAAAATGAGGAATGGAAGGTTGGGCAAAGCACAGACAAACTCCTTCCATTTCATGACCTAGCCTAAAGAAAGCCAGCCCTTTGTGGAAACTATCTTTCCTTGAAATTATTTTCAAAAATTATTTTAAAAAGAAAACTTCCTCCTGCCTAACATGCTTTAGAGGGTCAAAGCAACATCACTCCTAGAATAGTCCACAAAGCCAGAATCTACTTACTAGCCTGCTGATTTGTGTAGTTGTACCCATGACCTAAATTGAGAATCATCAAAACACTACAAGAGAATTTGGTTGTTTAAACAATAATTAACAGACTTATGTCAGCCAAGTTTTAATTTAATATTCTAATAAATAAAGCCTTTGTAATTGAGCTTCATATAACATTCATAAAAATCCTTTCCAAACTTTTCAAGTCATCATAAAAACTACATAAAATCATTCTTTGAAGTCAGAACTCTGATGAATGGGAAACTATTAGCAAAAATCAAGAATGTGGAGGTTGGCTATTTGAAAATTAGGGAAGGAACATTGTAATAACCTCTTAGAATTATACAGAGAATTATAATACATTTATAAGATATTGTAAAGTTTACAAAGAAAATTCCCCACTGAGGTACAGATATTATTGTGTGTTATTAACTGATTTTACAGATGAGGAAACTGAGTCTCAAAGAGGCAAAAGGGACTTAGTAAGAGTCCCCCAGCTAGTAAATGAGAGAGCAAGGATCCATGCTCATCTTTTCTCAAACAAGATCCCAATGTTCTTTCTTCTCTCCTCATTATCCCCCACCCCCGTTCCCTCCCAATGTTCTTTTCGTGACTATACTGGGCCCCTTATGTAAACACTCATGAAGAAAATAAATTATTTTCCTAGTTCAAGTAGATCCAGTTCTAAAGACCTCACTGGTACCCTAGGGATAAAATTAGAGGAAGGAACATGAAGACTAAAATTCAGGCAAAACCCTCAGTAAAAATCGTACAACTGTGACTAAATCTTCAGAGAAACTGATAAGTACTTTCTTCTTAGACAAGGTGTTAGAAAACATGCTGTAGGAAAGAAAAAAATCCTGACTTGATTAATTACATGATACAGCAAGATGATTTAGAATACAAGACTCATCATTTCAAAAGTTTCCTTTATATTGTGATAATTTTGTCATCACCTTCTACTACCATGGAAACCTCTAATAATATGGTAACAGGACTTAGCAGATACCTACTAGATAGCTAAGTGACAATTAGCAGAGTAGATTTATTCTTTAAGAGATTTGGCTGCCTTTTTTTTTAAACTATTTTCTGAAGATCTTATTATTCATTCATTATTGGTCCATTCATTCAAGATTAATTTAGCAATTACGCACCATTTGTCCTTCTCAAAGGAACTCTTCTCATAGAGGTCCCAAGGAGATGCCATGATATGCAAGTGAGTTGGACGTAAGTGAGGGTGGGCTATGCAAAATCTCCAGTCCCACTTTCTCTTCCAGAGCCATCTGGAATGGCAAGATATAGGGTGATGGGAAATAGCCCTGGATGTAGTGGGAGCCTTTTTAAGTTAAGATCTTTTCCAGGTCTCAATTTGACTGAGGCAATGTCCTCTCAGTGATTAAGGCTAGGTAAGAATTGAGGCAAAGAATAGCCCCTTTTACCTCGTCAAAAAAAATTCAATCAAGAAGGGGAAGGCCCTTAAGGTTTCTGGTCAAAACAGAAACAAATGCTGTTTTCATTCAGTCTGAGTCGATCAGGGCCCAAACAATAACCAACTGGGGCTTGACCTGGGACCTGTTGCTGGCCATTCAATTAGAGCCTTAGAGATTTGGGTTTAAGGCATGGTCCTTCAGAAAGATATTTTGGGAGGTGTCAATGTTTAAAAAAAATAAAATTACATTCCTTTGTTCAGCCCACCCTGGCTTAAATCCAATTCACATATCATGACAATACCTCCCTGAAGCCATAGTCCTTTTTGAAATGGAAGGACAAACTACAATCAATTTTGTGCTAATAATAACAATAAGACTAGATACAAGAAATACAAAAACAAAAGCAAGAATAGTCTTGGTTCTCAAGGATCTTACATTTAAATGGAGAAAGTAATATGTGCCTCAAAAGAAAATACATACATATATGTATATATACACATGTGTATACTCATACACACGTATGTATGTAGATATAGCATGTACACACATATACATGTATGTTGATTGTGTGTATAATTAACATAACAAAACAGTATGACTTAATTGGGTTGAGAACAGATTTTGGAGTCTAGCATCCATTCATTATTCATGATTTTCTCATATGCCTACTTTTGTGACTCAACCTCTCAGTACTTCCCTACCTAATTTCTTGACTGGACACCTGACTGACATCACAGAATCCAGGTACATTTTGTCATTAATTGGCACTATGATTTTAAGGATGTCTAATGTCCAACAAACACCTACCATATGAGAGTCATTGTCTTAGACAGTGAATACATGCAATCTTTCTCCACAATGACCTTACTTTCCAATAGGGGAATAAAATCCATAAAGGAAAGTAGAAGTCAGGGAAAGGAGTTTGGATCTTGTCAGTAAATGAGAGTATAAGGAATACAGTAGTAAGCATCTGTCTCAGGATCAAGGGCACGAGATTTTCCTGGACTAAATGCAAACATTGTCAATTGCTAAGTGCATACAAGACAATCTGAAAATGGAGAAAGCATCATCCATTTTACAGAGCTGTGTGTGTAACTGTACCTACTCTGTAAAATATGTAGAAAATTTCTTATTAGCCCATGTTATAGTTGAAGAAACTGAGGCACTGAGCACATACCTTATAAATTCTAGCTTTTTTTCATAGTTCAACTCACTAAACCCACTAAAATGGGAAGCCATTCCTGAGTGTCTTAGTTTTTGAATGAAATAATATATGTGTGTATGTATATATGTGTGTGTGTGTGCGTATGTATATATGTATAAATTTTAAACAAATATGTATATATACATATGGATAAATAATTTACCTGTGATTTCATTAGTTTAAGAAACATATGAGGTGAAGAAATTTCCCCTTTGAATTCAGGAGAGCACCTTCTCTGAAAAACAGAATGTCCCAAAAGCCCTGAGCCAGTTTAAACTGTGTTGCTTCCTAGAACACTGAGAAGGTAAGGTCTTTGCCAAGAGGTCAGTCATACTTTCAGTATATGTCAGAGATAGAACTTTAATTGTGGTGGTCTTCCAGCCAGATCTCTTTCTTTACACCAAGCTATCTCTCAGGAACTAGAAAGGGTTATAAAAATGCAGAGATTATTATGTGGATGATCCCCCCAACTCATTTCTATTTGGCTCTGAAATATGTTTTTATACTTATATTTGCATATGGATATATCCAGTGTTCTGAGAATTCACAACACTTCAAACAACATAATGAAGCCATACTGTGAAGACTTAATTAGTTTAGATTAGGTGCTAACTCTTAATAAGAACTTAAAATGAGACTTGTAGTGAATAATCCATAATTTCAGAAACTCACTCATAGGAAGCTGAGTTTTCTTTGTGGTGTGAAATTCTCTCTTGGCTTCCCGATTCCAACCCCTTAGCTAAAAGAACATTTGAAGGGCATTCCTATGTATCCCAGCATATTTTAGGGGAAACTTTGTAACTCCATTTACAATTGCTATTTTCTTCCTGGTTTGTGAAAGAAAAGTTTTAAAACAAAAATGAATTTTGCTGTTTTATTGTCTAGTCCTCTAGGTTTCTAAAGGATGGAGAAGAAAGAGTGAGAACAAAAGAAATAATTGCCTTATTAATAAAAACAAGCATTTATTTGGCACCTATGAGCCAGTCACTGTACTAAGTGCTCCAATATGTAAGCTACTGACTCCAGGAAAGTTTCAAGATCAAAAAAGCCTGCATTTATTCTAATTCACTATCTATTATAATAATAGATTCATAACTGTTTGAGCTGGAAGAGACCTTAGAGACCATCTAGTCCAACCTCCTCATTTCACAGATGAGGAAACTGATAATAATTGCTGGAGCCATAACTGGCAATTTTTACAAGCAGAAAAAAGAAACCCTCAAAAGGGAAGGGACAGATATGGGCAGTCTGGGAGGGGGAAGTAGTAAGCACAAGGACCCTAAGATTAAGAAAAGCTATATAGGTGAAGAATACATCTAGTTACTTTAGTTTTAGGTAATTATCCTTTTTAACTAAGTACGAAATTCAATTTCAGTGTTACTATCAGCTAGCCCTCTATAATCTGGTGCCCCTGATAAAATCACTATTTATCATTCTCATTACATTTTAATAATATTTTATAGCTACAAAGAAGGCATCTGGGTGGCAAAATGGGTAGAATAAAGGGTCTGGAGTCACTGTAAGGCCAGAGAAACTAAGGCAAGACAGAGACTTAAACTAGCCAACAGGAATGGGACTCATGTCCAAAAGTCATTCCAGCCCTGAGGAACTGAAGCAGGGAACTTTTATACCTAACTAAGATTTGCAAACAGGATAACCTGAATATACAATCTTATTGGGGAAATAAAGGCTGATAAGGGGGGCTACTACACTGGGTAAGTGGACCAGCCATAATCCCAGGAAATGATCATAACTTAGTCCTGAGAGGATAAGGGTCAAGATAAGAAGGTCCAGAGCAGGAAACAGCAAGGCAAGGGACAATACTCAAAAGGAGAAAGGCAATTATCTCAGCAAGGATTGAGATAAGGCACTTGGAGTTGTAAGACAATGGTATTTCAAGGCTTTTTTTCTGACTCAGTTTTCCCAGTCCTAATAGCAAGGAAAAAAGGAGGACTATGATAATTTTATTCAGGGCATAACATCATGAAGACCCAAGTTCAAATCTAAACTCATACACTAATTTGTGACCCTGGGCCTCAATATTTGTTTGCCTCAATTTTCTCATTTGTAAAATGAGCTGGAGAAGGAAATAGCAAACCACTGTAGTATCTTTTCAAGAAAATTTCAAAAAGGGAGTCAGATATGATGAAAACACTGAATAGCAGCAACCAATACAAGGCATTTTTATACATTATTCTGAGAAATTCAGGAAAGATGCATTAAACATCTACTATATGCAAAGTGTTTGTCTTATTTGCTAAACTAGCTGTAAAATATTTTTATCACTTAGATGATTTGTCTATATTATCTGCAGATAATATAATGGGTAAAGAAATAGCTAACACATAAGATATAGAAAATTCTTTTTTTTCCAAACATAAAACATTTATTTAATGATTAAAAACACACAAGAATAATTATAACATCAGCAAGATACAAAAATAAGGGAAATGCCTGGGTCCCTTTGGAGAAAGGGGAGCATACACAGAGAAATCTAGCAAGGAGTCACATAAATGAGGACAGTTCATGTGTAGCGGACAACTTGCAACTCTGAGACTGTAGGTATTGATGTGTTTGATACAAAAATATTCTTAATTAAAAGGCATTTAACTAAATTGAAGAAGATCCCAATTAATAAGGAGAAATGAAACATCACATACTTGAGTTCAGATAAATTCAACTTCCAGGTATAATGATATGATCCGAATAAAATATGTCTGAAGAAAACATAGAGATCATAATGGAATATGTCAGTAGTGTGTTGTTTTTGCCAAAAAAAATTCAGCCTGTATTTAAGGAGGTATAATTTCTAGGAAAAAGGCAATGTGCTTTAGCCAGACCATATTTGAAGAATTATATTCAGTTCTGGGTGCCAGTGTATAAGTATTTATAACTCAAGATTTCCAACAGAGAGCAAACAGGGTGCAGTAATTTTTATTTAGTAGTGAACAACTCTTTTTGTGACCCCATTTGGGGTTTTCTGGCAAAGATACTGGAGTGACTTTGCATGTCCTATTCCAGCTTATTTGACAGATGTATAAACTGAGGCAGAGTTAAGGATCATACAACTAATGTCTGAGAATAAATTTTGAACTTAGGTTTCCTGACTCTAGCCCCAGTATTCTATCCATTTCATCACATAGCACCACATAGCACAATTGCAGAGATCTTTGATTCTGTGTTGCATGAAGACAGAGACTGAAGGAACAGATGAAGTTTATTTAAAAAAAAAAAAAAAAAACTGAGGGAATAACAGAATAGTTGTCTTCAAGTGTCTTAAGGTCTGTCTTGTGAAAGAATTAGTCTTATTATCTGTTTGGTCCCTGAGGGCAAAACTACAAGTATTAGGTGACAGTGGGAAAGAAGTAAATTTAGGCTTGATGTCAGGAAAACTTTTAAGAATGAGCAATGTCCAAAAGAGGAACAAGTTGTCTCAGGAGACTGCCCCTCATTGGTTGTTCCCAAATGGAAAGTGGATGACCACTTGTTAAATATGCGAGAGTAGGGTGTGCACTGGGTTGACTACAATAACTTCTAGGGTCCATTATAGCTCTAAAATTCTGGGCTTTTGTGACCTGCCCAGAACTGAACAGCTAGGAAGTAATTTTTCCAAATCTACTAGATCCCACTCCTTCTTTATCATGCAAATATTTTATTTAAGGAGATCTTTTGCCTACACTATCTTTTGAAAACATGCCCAGAGAAGCAATGCATCCTTCCTGTTGCTTCAAGGGGTTTTTCCTTCCCAGAAATCATCTAGGTTACCTGTTATGAGTCAGCAGATCAGTGCCACATCTGAGTTTCACTTTGTCCATGTTGCAATGTTCCAAAAGTGACTCCTATTGAGAATTGTTTAGAGCTACCAGCCAGGAGAGAAATGGCATGAAGAGGTGTCCCAGTGTGATTCTGGCTTTTCTGCTGAGATAGATATGGGCTTTTCCCCTTTTTCAAAATCTCATCTGAAAACAAAAATACATCAGCAGATGATCCAGGGGAGTAAGCCAGCTGTGTTCTTCATGTATGCACCTAACTTATTTCAAGGGTGTTTTTGTTGTGTTTTTACAGCTGCATAGTGTTAGCTCTCCCGAAGAGCTGGCCAAGAGAACTATCAGAAGAATTAGCTTAGGGCTGGTTTTTCATGGTATATTCAGGGTTGTTCTAAATGAGTTCCCTGTGCAGTTTCTGAATACTCTGAGAGATTAGAACTGTTTCCCAAACATAGTTGGGATAGTTATTCCTCCATTTTGCAGCTGGTTATTTCATAAAAAGGCCCTTCATGAGATTTTTGCATTCCTTGAAATATTATTGTATATGCTGATTGTATGGTGAGAAGAGTAACATGATTGTTTCAATCATGGCCACTGTAGATAGCACTATTCAGTGCAGTCCACAAAGAATGGTCACAGGGCACAACTATAGATCTCTCTTATTTTGTGAAATGGGAATTTCATACTCATTTCTGTAAAATAAATCTTCAGTTTCCCATTTCCTAGACTTGTTCACTAAGAATTTTTGATAAATAAATTATTAAAATATGGATCAGCACTATGATATGATGGCTGTTAAGGAAGATTGCTTTGTCATAATAGATGTTTCAAAAATGCTTATTGAATTGGATTGGCAGTTTTATAAACTTTCACAAACTTGGTAGCATTTTCCAAACTCTGGGATTTCCTCTCTGTTGTTTCTCTACCTATTTTGCTCCTGGTTTTGGATCTACAGATCCCCAAAATAATAATATCTCACATTTAATTAAAAATTAAACATATGTTATCAAATTTGCTCCTCACAACTACACTATCAGATGGACTCTATTATTACACATGAAGAAATTAAGCCTAGGAGAGACTAAATGGCTTGTCCAAGGCCACAAAGCTAATTAGTATCTGGGAAAAAATTTGAACTGGTGTATTAAGTGTCTGAGATAAAATGCTTCTTGACTCCAAATCAGAACTTAGTCCTTGTTCTTTTTTCCATTTTATTGGAATATTTACATGTAACTAGTATAAGGTTCCATAAGTTGCCAGTAGGTTCTGCCATTTAATACCCAATGTATTCATTTATGCTTGAAAATATACTAGGTAGGAGACTTACATTTTTTGTAAGGTGAAATAGTGCCTTGTTTGACTTGCTTCCTAAATCCAAAATTGCATTTGATTAGAAAAGGCAAAGTAATGGCATAATTATTTAGTGAGTCACTTAACCTCCCTTAGCCTCAGTTTCTTCATCTATAGAATGGAGTTGAACAAGATGATCTCTGGCATCCCTGCCAACCCTATACCTTTGATCAAATGAAAATATAATCATTTGTGGTTCATAAGATTGTCTCTCATTACCACTGTCCATAAAGCACAAAAAGAAATAGTAATTTTGAGGGAAGCTAAACAGCACAGTAGATAGAGCACCAGCCCTGAAGTCAGGAGGACCTGAGTTAAATCTGGCATCAGACACTTAATACTTACTAGTTGTGTGACCCTGGGCAAGTCACCAAACCCCAACTGCCTTACCAAAATTAAAAAAAAGAAAGAAATAGAAATTTTCCAGTTGTTCTAGTGAGTGTAGTCAGACACGTTAAATAATATGTGTCTTAGGATTTATGTTTTAGACTTAATTATTAAGTTGAGTTGTCCAGCTGATCAATTTAACCAAGTAATTTCTAAATATCTGCTTTTCTTAGTGGAATATAGTTCATTTATTTCATTAAAGTGACTGTTTATCCATAGCATCATGAGATAGGGCTATATGATCATGAAATTAATGTTAAGGATTATTTGAAGTGATCAAGCTCTTCAGTTCATTCTCCAATATTTAGCAGCAAAAACTCTCTGAATAAATAATTATGTAGCAAGTATTATCCCTAGACTACTAAAAGTAAAGAGCAAAATCAACATAAAACTCACACATTCTGGTGCAACTTGTTAAAGGATATGTGTTATTATAAATGTTATGGCAATTGTAGGGACCAAGTAGATGGTGAGTGCTAGGAGTGTCTGCTCACTGAGTACTTCCAAATGAGAAACAAAATCTTTAAGGCCTGTGGTAATTTTTTTTGAATATTGCATGAGGAAACAAACAGCACTCTCCATATAAAGGTCATGGGACAAATCTTTAGAAACAATTGGCAGACTATATAAGAAAGAAAAAAATGTTTTGTAACTTGAGCATGCAAACTTATGAAGTCAAAAGAATTGTGCTTAAAATAAACCTTTTAACTCAAAATACAACCAACAAGAATTACAGCAAACCAAATTAAATATAAAAAAGTCTACCTAAGAAAGGAGTCTCCCAAAATAAGGATTTTCTATTGGGGTTTAAGCAGACAAATAACAGTAAAAATAGTAGTAGTAGTAGAAGAAGAAAAAGAAAAAGAAATAGTAGTAGTAGTTGTAGTATTACTAGTAGCAATAACATCAATGATAATAATAATTAACCCAGACATAGTATCAATGAAGATTATTCAAGAAAAATATTCAAGAAGAAACTATATAACACATCACTACAGGCTGCCAAAATTTAGCACCTAACAAAACATATCCTGATGGCCAATATTATCTATCAAAAGCTTACTGTCTTTCATAGACTGACAGATAATACCCCTGCTACAAATATAGTCCTCAAACTATTCCAAGAACACAATCAATATACTGTTCTTGAGCCAAACCATTATCACAGACTAGACAAGTTATCCACAATCTCCTGAAGATAACATTGATCCATTAAAAACTTAAGAACATTTTAAATAGATATCTCTATGCTTAATACTTATAATCGCCAAGCTACATGAATGAAAAAACTCACAAAATACATTGGAGCAAATTCACATTACATAAAAATCACTGCAGAATGGTTCACTTACATAAAGCAAGAATTGTCAATAATAATAATGATAATAATAATAACTTGATCCATCATTTAGCCTCACTTCTAAAGATAGAAAATAGAAATTGCCTTAAATTGTTAGCTTATTCACAGCAGTCAAAATAAGGCAATGGCTAATTAAAAGAAAAAAAGGCTACCCAGGAAAGATAGCCATTCATGTCTATAACTACAATAAGCAGTACTTGTTTAGTATGATTTACAGGGCATCAAGAGAGTCCTCTACCCAAAGCTATAACATAATCCTTAAAATTCTTATCAGGAAAGAGAAGGAATTTAATAATAACCAAAATTAAAATAATTCATTTATATAATACTTTAAGATATATAAAGCACTTTCTTGACAAACCTTCAAGGCAGATAGAGTAAATATTATTATGCTAAGAAAATCAAGGCTTCAAAAGGTTAAGTAATTGGTCTGTGATCACACAGCTGTTAAGTTTTAGAAGCAAGATCCAAATTCTGATTTCTGTAGGTGGCACAAGCAAATAGAGCATCAGGCCCTTGAGTCAGGAAGACTCATCTTCCTGAGTTCAAATGCAATCTCAAACATTTACTAGCTGTGTGATCCTGGGCAAATCATTTAATTCTGTTTGCCTTAGTTTCTTTACTTGTAAAATGAGCTGCAGAAGGAGATAAACAACCCCAATACCTTTGCCAAGAAAAACCCAAAGGAAGTCACAAACAGTAGGATGCGACTAAAAAACAAGAACCACAAAAATATATTTTCAGGCACAGCTAGATGGCACAGTGGATAGAGTACCAGTTCTGAATTCAGGAGATCCTGAGCTCACAGCCAACTATAGACATTTGACATTTTCTAGCTCTGTGACACTAGGCAAATCACTTAAATTGTCTTAATGTCTTAAAATATCTTTAAAAAAACAAAAAATATTTTTCAACCATGATTCCTCACTAATCTCATTGATCAAAATATAGATTGGCAACTTCTCTACCAAAATCTCAAGGGATCAGAAAATTGGATAGGTAAACTTTGATTAGTAGCAAAGAGGTCAGGAAAGGTTCAGAATATAAATTATACACTTGCAGGAAGACAGAGTGGGCTAGGATACCACTGACACTTAGCCCTGGACAATGCAAGGCATTGATCCCCTGGCTGAAGCTTGTGGAAAAAAAAGAGAGAGAGAGAGAGAGATGATTGGAGAGAGTTTTGAGGCAGTATTAACTCTTCCTTTATTCTCTGATGGAGGAATAAAGGACTTCTATGTTACAGAATTTCAGAAATGGAAGGGATCTTAGAGATTGTCTAGTCAACTTGATTTGGGATGACTTTTAATTCTCTCACCAAACAGTGGGTTGCCATGGGCTCCCAGACTGGCTTAATTCTATTGATACTTGCAAGTGTCTGATAATGTTAAAGAGCACACATTAAACACCACTTCCTCATCAGAGGAATTAATTAATTTGCCATGTGGAGCACCTTAGAGTGAAGGGAAGCAGGGGCTGTGGTTCCCAGGGATAGATGACACTGCCAGGGAAAGTTTCCATTCTATTGAGGGCCGATCACTTCTGGCAGGGATAGGACAAGAAGGCATACACCATGATGGGGAGCAGGTGGTTTCAAGCCCATCCCTCATTTGTACTATTAGCTTCCTCTAAATTTGACACTCTAGTTCCCTCCCAATGTTATGGCTCAGGCCAGGCTCTTCTGCCCTATCCCTTGTGCCCTCATCATTTAGTTCTCCATAAAGCAGCAATAGAGTTGAATTCCTTTGCTAAGGTGAGGTTTTTAGGTAATTGATGCATACTAATGATCTCTTTGATATACTATAAACCCTTTTTAGGTTTCCTTAAGATGATTCATCAATTGCCTTTCTTAAACTTTCTATTGGAAACTCATGTACAAACAGCAAAGTTCTGCTCCCATACCAATATTTATCACTTCATTCCTTTACTTAGGGCCAGCACTGGACACAGCTACAGCGTAAGGAAAATGCCTCTTGTCGTACTGATTTGGATCTAGTAGATATTAAATTATGTAAATAGTGGTATGGGACAGAGAATTTCATAAAAGTCAATATATTCATCTCTCGGGGTAAAAATCAAAGCTCCAACAATAGCAAATTGTCAGTAAGACTGATTTACCCTGAACTATTCTAACCATTCTGTCCAAATCAGTTTCTTCAATAGACACAGAAATGTTTAATTGTACCTTATCATTTGAGCATATTTGCATATCATCAAACCAACAGATCCATACATAACTGAAATATGCCAAGGATAGATCTACATTTATCAAGAGTTTGAGTTTTATTTCCAAAATAAATGGTGTTTTGGGACTCTGAAGAGAGAACCAGAGTGAGGCTTCAGTCAACTTTGACCCCAAATTGATTAACACTTTGGGGGAAAATGTGTAGCCAATTGAACAAATTAAGGTGAATTAAACCAGGATGCTATGTTATCCATCACTAAGTGAAAAGAGTAGACACTTATTGATGGGCTGTCTATCTACCAATACCTATTCTGGACTGACTGTTCAATAGTCAAGGCATTAAGTGACCTGCCTTAAAAGAGATATCATTTAGGTTTCAATATTTAGTCATATTAGGACTGCCTAACACTACATCAAATGATGTTATGGTCAACTCATTTGCCAATATGATTGAAGGTCAGGGATATAATATTATGAAGGACAGTGGGAAGAAATTGCATCTTCTTGAAAGCAATCACTGAGTGCAGAAAGTCAGCATCTATTCATAGTTTGTTCATGTTTCATAGTGAATTCAGTTAGGTAGTTTTCTTTAAGCATATATAAATATACTCTATTTTTCAAATGAACAAATATCATTACATATTTACATGAAAGAAGAAAATGTAGTTGACTAAAAGGATAAGAATATGAACTGAACTTCAAAAACTTCACTGAAAGCATTTTTAGTAAATTTCCAATAGGAGACAGAAAATGTATCTAATCCTGTTCTCACATGATTTGATTTCTTCTGCTAAACTGATATATTTTGTGAGCTTTTTGTTCCATGTAGTTTAGAGAGCTTAAGTATTTGGTATGATAAAAGCAAAGTGACTGGCACTTAGTAGATGCTTAAAGATGTTTATTGATTTGAAAAAATGTTACTCTCCATTTTTTTTGGATCAGTTTTTTTTAAGGATCAGTTACATAGGGATAATTGTGAAAAAAAAATAGTTCAGACTGGAATAATAGTTGGATTCTAGTACAATTTGTTGGTTGAGTGCTTTAGGACATGTTGAGGTTTGAATGTATAGTATGGAGATTTGCCATCTGTCAGTCCATGAAAGATAACAAGCTTCTGATGTAATATAGTTCTACCCTATTTTGTTGTTGTTGCTACTCTTGTAAATTCCTTACACCACTGAAATCAGAAGCCCACTCTCTCTCCCTATTCCTAGAGTCAAGAATTTTTCTGGTTACAGAAGTGGGAGGACAATGGGAGACAGGATCCCATATAGAGAGGGGTATGCACAGAATCTTTTGGACCTTAGAAAAAGACCAAGTATTAGGGATAGGTAAGACAAATAGTTGGTAAATTGGCTCTAGGTATTCTGTTTTTTTAATTGCTATCAGTATTGATATATTTTTGTTATTCTATTATATTTAGAATCAAAGAAAACAATCAACATTGACAAGAGAATATATGTGACTGTACAAATATGATGCTAATTTTAGTTTTTCCCATTTGAGAACAAGGGTCATGTGTAGAATAATTATTTTACCTATCATTAATGTATCAGATTTTCCATTGTAGGATTTATCTCATAACAATAAATTGCTTATGTGTGGAATTCTTTTCTTGCTCAAAATATTACTATTTAGATATAATTTTAAGAATTTAAATATTGACCATTATATCTGCCCACACACCCAAATAGCATGGTATATCCTAGAGTATAAATAGTTGTAAGCACATTCCTGAAAGTACATAACACACTCCTATTCCAGCCTCAAACCCAAATGAAGTTTACAAACAAGTTATTGATTACTGGACAGGTATATAGTTATTTTATTTACAAAATGTCTTACGATTTTTAAAAAAAATCATCAAAAACAAAACAAAATTTTTCAAAATACCAACCTTCCAACATTGATAATATGTTTTCCCTTCATATTTTACATAAGGAAGAAACTGAGGGCCAAGAGACTTTAAGTAAATTCCCAAGATCCCACAGATAGTAAAATAAGGAGTCAGATTCTACCCTGGTTTCTCATCTGTAAAATAAAGAAGTTCAGCTAAATCACTTTTAAGGTTCCTTCCATCTCAAAATCTATAATGTTGTGATCATATGTCCTTCACCCATGCATCTGCATCTATATTTTTTTTCTCAGTAGCCCTGATAGATAACTATGAACCATCCAAAGTTTTACCTAGCTTCCTCTTAGAAACAGTAGCACATGTGCTTCAGACAAGATTATCAGAGCTCAGGAACATGCCCTGTGGCTGTAGGACAGAATATTCACCGCCAAGTTATCTGGGCTGCAACCTGCCACTTTGGCCTCTCTAAACCCCATGGTTTCACTCATCCTCAAAGAGTTCATGAATGATCCAGAACAGAAGTTTATCTGACGGATAATATTCCACTCCCAAGTCAATCTTCTCTTGGGGAGAATCAAGTGGTGGGTCATTGCTGTTTTGAAAACAATAAACAAATATCACAGTAATTGTGCTATGTAGATCTGGATTCTTGTTTCTCTGGGTAGCCTGGTATGTAAGTCTGGGGAGCCATCCCAATCTCAAAATTCAAAAGAGATTATTAAAATGCACCTGCCAAAGTTGGGTTCCACTAGAGCCCATAAAAGCTTAAAGCACAAAAGCACCCAAAGACTGCCAGGAAACAGCAGCAGCAAAAACAGTTTGGAGACTGAATTATTGTTAGGCACACTGCTTGCTCCTCTCTAACACTGAGCTTTAAAAAGGTCCTTTTTTTCAGGATGAAACATCTATCTGTCTGTCTATCTACCTGACTCCCCCTTGTTCCCCTTCAGTGCTTTCCAAATGATTTCTGCAGTTCCCAACAAGGTTACTTTTTAATAGATTTTTAAATGCATATTAAATAATATTCCTTGGCTTCCATTGTTGTAATGTATGTGTTTTTTAACTATTTTTTTTTACTTGTAGAATTCAGCAAGTTCCAATAAAATGAAACAAAGCATGTTCTATCTTTGTTCTTTCTTGAGACTTACTTAAGTCACAGGGATAGCAATAGGTAAAGAAATCAAAGCTCAAGAATATATCAAAGTGTAGAGAAATAATGATAAACCAACCAGATTGATCTCAGATAATATAAAATCCTCATAGAAACTTATGTCAGTAATATTATTAAAATCTCCTACCAACGCAGAAGCAATAAAAATGGAATCTGTGGGTTCCACATGCATTAGAGAGGCAGCATGTACAGTGGGAAGAGCATGGAAATAAGATCTTGGGAACCAGATTCAAATGTTAGTATTTATTGGTCACATAGGTGTGGGAAAATCATTTTACCTCCCTTGGTTTCAGTATCCTCATTTGTGAAACAGGCTTAATAAAGCACTATATAAATGTGGACGATTATTTTGCATGTTCTTTTTAAGTTATAGATGCATTTTACTTGGCTACAATAAACACCCAATCATACCCATCTGAAAATGTATATTCCCCAAAAGCAGTTAATCAAAGCTTCCCACAATTTTGATTTTATAGGAGATTGTCAATTTTTTACTTTTGTAATTTACCATTTGTTCACAGGGAGGGAACATCAATGTCTTAACCCTGATGTGGTCTCAACATTGGTACTACATCAACCAGTTAATATATGGTACTAAAAGTAGTCCCAACTTTGGGGGTTTTTTTAATCCATGCTTTTTTATTGATTTTTGGTGTTTACTGTACTCCTCCTTCCTCAGTCCAAAACTGGAATACTGAGTTTGGTTCCAGACATCATATTTCAGGAAGGACATTGATAGTCTGAGAAAAATCCAGACAAAGATGACCAAGAACTTACGTTATGAGGATCAATTGAAGGGTGTTATGAGAACAGGAGTGTTGAACTTAAAGAAGATATATGAGAAAATGTGACAGCTGTCACCAAGTATTTAAAAGACTGTCTAGAGGGATTAGACATTTTTCTTGACCCTAGAGTACAAAGCTAGGAGCATTGAGTAGAAGTTTCAAAGAGTCAAATTTAGATTTGTTATAAGGAAAAAGTTCCTGACAATTAGAGCTATCCAAAAGTGGAGTGGGCTACCCTAGAGGGTAGAAGGTTCCCTTAATGAAAAATTTCAAGCAAAAGCAGAATGATCACTGGCTGGATCCATTGTTGTATAGATGAGTCTTGTATTAGACCAGTTATTTCTATTATTGTAGTGATGGTGTGTTTTGTCCTTCTGGCTGATCTTTCTTCAGAGTTCTGTTAATGCCAACCAAACAAAAATGGAGAAAAGGAGACTCATATTTTTCTTGTGTATCTAAATGGAATCAAGATTTCTCACTCATAAGTGCTTTGGTTTTTATTTTTTTAAAGCATTCACTGACTAGAGGGTTTTTTCCTTCCCTGAATTACATTTATCCTGTGCTTTTGTATACAGAAGCTCTTTGAAATAAATAAAATTCCTATTTTCATCTTCTAATTGGAGGAAGTACTTGTGGGGAAATGTGCTTTACCTACAGTAGTTGATGGGAACTGGGATAGTGATGAGAAGCTTTTCAAACTCTCCAAACTTGATAGTTGGGAATCCCCAGGGGAGTACTCAGCTATATGAAGATCAAATGGCTGGAAACCCTGTTGTGGGTCCTCATGCTAGAAACTGAAAGCATTGCCAATGAGGGGTTTAGTAGAAAACGTGTAGAGCCAGCTGTTCCTCAGCTGAGGAGACTGCTGGTTGCTACATGTTTTTATTATCATAAATTCCTCCTACCTGCCAGAAACATCTCTTTTTGGAACAAATTCATCTATTTCTTGGCCCTTTCCTTTCTGGAAGCAAACTCAGAGGTGGGAAAAGGTACAAAAAAGAAGTAAAATGATTTGTCCATATAAGTACTTACTGAAAATGCCTACTCTTCTTTAAATTTTACTTTCCCCTGAATAATAAAATCTCTGTGTGTTGAAGCTATTCCCTGGACATACTTTGGGCCTTTTAAAAAGCTCCATTAAGATTTTTACAAGGTTGGCACTTAGATGGAGAAGGTTGGTGATGGATAGAGCAGAAAAGGGGGAAACAAGGATTTCTTCAGTTTCAATGCCACCAGACCCAAACTGATAGTCCTAACCAAGACCCTCTCCCTCCTGAAATTCCTTTTTCCTTATATTTGCATTTCCCTCCAAAAGAATGTGAGCAATGTTGGCTTTTGTTGCCAATTCAACAGAGCACATAAAACTGCAATGACTGAAGTTTTTTATAATTTTTTAAAATTTCAAACTTAAATACAAAATGAGAAAAGGAAGGAAAAATCATTGCCATATACATAATTGAGTATGAGAGAGGAATCAAAATAAAATAATAAATTTTTATTTCAAAACCTATAAAGAAATGTAACATATTGTTTTCAAAGCTGCCTAATTTATCTTTGCTTCCTTGTTGTTTTTATTTTGATGAACAATAATATTCATCTGGAAGAACAAAGGTCCAGAATATCAAGAAAATTAATGAAAAAATTCAAAGGAGAGCAGCTTAGCCACACCAGATATAAAATTATAACATAAAGAAAGCATCTGTCATCAAAACATTTGGTACTGGCTAAGAAAGAGTATTGGCTTAATGGAATGCATTAGACACATAAGACACAACAGTTAATGACTATAGTAATTACTGTTTGACAAACCCAAAGACTTCAGCTTCTGGGATAAAAACTCATTATTTGACAAAAATTGCTGTTTAAGCAGAAACATAGTATGGCAGAAACTAGCCATAGACCAACCTTTTACACTGTATACCAAGGTATAAATGGTTTCAGGAAAGCTGGATGCTTTTCCACACAATGGATACTGCCTCTTCCCTGCCTCCAGGTTGGGTACCACCTTCTCTCTCTTTTAAGGTTTTTAACCACTTCACAGTTTGCCATGGATGATAATGTTGCTGCTCTCATTGTTGACATTTGCTCCAGAATGTGCAATGCTAATTTTGTAAGAAACAATGCTCCCCAGGCTGTCTTTCCTTCCATTGTTGGGTGCCCCAGACACAAGGATGTGATGGTGGATATGGGCCAGGAAGACAGCTATTCAGGGGATGAGACCCAGGGCAAGAGAGACATAGTGACCATTGAATATGGTATTGTCACCAACTGAAATGACAAAGAGGAAATCTGGCATCATGCTTTGTACAATGAGTTCTGTATGGCCCTTGAAGAGCATCCCTTGCTTCTCACAAAGCTTTAATGAGCCCAAGGCAACCGAGAAAAGATGTCTCAGACTAAGTTAGAGAACTTCAAAACCCCAGTCATGTATTATGCCATCCAGACTGTGCTGTCCCTTTGGTTGTACCACTGGTATGGTGATGGAATCCAGCCCCAGTGTGACCCTTCCCTGTGCCATCCTCTGGCTGGATCTCTCAGACTACCTCATGAATATCTTGACCAAATAAGGGTACGGTTTCACTGCCACAACTGAGAGGGAAGTTGTATGTGACATCAAGGAGAAGCTATTTTATGTTATCCTTAACATTGTTTCATCTAACTCTTCTCTGGAAAAGAGCTATGAGCTCCCTGATAGTCGGGTTATCGCCATTGGCAGCTAGAGATTCCACGGCCAAGAAGCTCTCTTCCAACCATTTTTCTTAGGCATGGGATCCTGCAGAATCCATGAAACTACCTTCAACTCAATCATGAAGTGTGACATCCATAAGAATCTGAATGCCAGTCCAGTATTGTCTGGTAGTATCCCCATACATCCAGGCATTACTAACAGGATGCAGAAGAAAATTACTTAGTGAGGACCTTCTTGTGACATCAATGAGAATTTCCAATTGTAGTGACAACATCTGGAAATAATGCATATAGCCAAAACTTTAGGGTTAAACAGGTATCTACACCAGAGATCTAACAAACAGCATAATGCTAGCAAGATCAGAAGAGATAATTCATCCAACCTTCATAGATCTGTTTGAAATCAGAATTGTTTATGAAGGTTTTAGTAATCCTATCTACTCTATAGTGTTTGGAAGGGGGTTATACTCCTGGCCCAAATGTATTTGTCTGCCTATAGTGAGGACATTCCTATTTATGACTCTGAAAATGCTACTTTATAAAATAATAATAAGCAAACCAATCACATGTATGACTTTAAAAATATTTATTTAAAACATTGCTAAACAACCTCCAGGCATTTTGGCATATCTGAAATATTAAAAGAAGAGAGAAGCTTACAGTAAACTGGCTAATCTCCAATAAAGAATTTGTGGGAGATAATAAAGAAAAATCACCTAATACAAAAAAAAAAAAAAAAAAGAAAGAAAGAAAGAAAGAAATTTAGGGCTCATATTAGTGGGAAGGAGTATCCACACTATTAAAAATCATTAATCCACTAAAGAGCCAAAATAGCCTTAATTAAAAGAAGTTTCTTATTTTTAATTTCATAGAGAAATACTATGGCCCAAACTAAAAAGCCCTCTATATGATATTTAATACTGCTTCAATACCTATCTTTTCTAACCTTTTTATATGTGATTCTTCTTCATATGTTCTTTAACTCAGTCAAGCCACTTTCTCATTATTTCTCTATCCCATAACATCTGTGCCTTTGCATAGGCATTCTTCCATGCCTTGAATTCACTCCCTTCTTATCTAGTCCTCTTAGAATTCTGGTTTCCTTTAAAGCTCAGCTCAAATAGCACTTCCTAAAAGATAAAAGAATCCTCCATAGCTAATAGCACTTTCTTTCCTGAAATAATCTTGTATTTATTTTGCATATATTTTGTACATACTCATTTTGTATATGCTTTTATGTATTCATATTATCCCTTTTAATAGGATGTATGTTCTTTGAAATGAAGTTTCTTTTTGTATTCATATTACCAGTATCTACCAGGTGCCTACCACAAAGGCTCAAAATAAATGATTGTTAATTAATTGATTGAAATATAAAGAGATAATAGGATTTTTGTGCTACCAATTGATGTGAACATACATCCCTATCTACTTTGAACACATATAAAAATATATAACTAGGTAATTTGCTCTTCAAAATGTTAAAATTAGAGAAAAGATCATAAGCATTTTATCATCATTGAATATTTTAACTCCAAAAATATCAGGAGAGGGAGGTTTCAGTAAGCTAAAGGGGAATGAGAATTACATAAGCTGGGACCATTCTAATGCTATCCTGGACAGCCTTCATTAATTTTTAATAAATGGCTCTAAGAAGTTCAGAGAACAAGGATGCCCCCAAAGTTACACAGCAATTAGTGGCAAAGTTAATTAGCCTCTAGATCTCATAACATTTGTCCCTTTCAGCAATTCCTTCATTTCCTGAAAAATGCTACTTAAGGCAAAAACAAGCTCTAAGGAAAGAATTGCCATGGAGAAACTGTGTGCGGTAATGTCAGGAGGTGTGTGTGTGTGTGTGTGTGTGTGTGTGTGTGTGTGTGTGTGTAGACATGCTTGGGAGAATACTACTTTGCATTTGTTACAGTTCTTTATACTTTTCAAAACATTTTCATATTTATGATCTTATGAGAGACATAACAGAAGAGAATATACAAAATCCTCTGCAAAGCAACTGCAAGTCATATTTACATTTAGATTTTCTTTATTTTCTTTGTTTTAATTAATTTTTATAATTAATTTAACATTTATTTTTCTCTTTCACCTACCCTTCCCAATGGGAAAAAAGGAGAAAGAAAAATAAAATCTATGTAATAAATATGATAATCATAACAAACAAATTCCCATACTGTACACATCAAAAAATGTATGTCTCTATTTGCATAATGAGTTCTTTGTCTCCCTTTCAGTAAATGGGTAACATTCTTCATCATTGCTACTCTATAATCATGATTATTGCATCGATCAAAGTTCTTAAGTCTTTCTAAATAGTTTGCTTTTCCACTGTTGTTATTATGGCATAAATTGTACTGCTTCTGGTCATTTGTCAACCCCTCCTTTCTTGCTAAGCTTCAGCTTTGAGACTTAAGCATTGTTGGGTAGGAAAGAAAGACTTGGCAGGAATTATGGATAGAGTTCACTTTTCAATCACCTTCCCAAAGAAATGAGATATAATGGGAATTCAAATAAAAAGACCAGAAAAGTGGTAGAGACATAGATATTTCAAGGAAGCCAGGAAAGAGGCAAGAGAAGTGAAAGATGACTTACTGCTCCCTTTCCCTGCCCTATTTGACAGAAAACAGTTCAATGTACATTGGTTCTCCTTCGACTTAACCTTTTTGCCTAGACAAAAGTAAACTGATTTTGCTTTATGCAAAATATTCTCCCTTATAGAAACCCGTGTTATATAGAGAGCAAAATATAGGCTGTATTCTTACCTAGATTGCTCTGCCTCTTACTGTGAAAGTGATGTTACTAAAGTCCCCTGAGGAGCTTTGTCTGACAGTTGTGGTTGCAGTTTTAAAGCAGAAAGAGGGAAAATGTTTCTTTAAATTGTCTTCCCAAAATGTAGGAAGAAGGATTAGCTAGGAGGAGAGTACATGAGGGCAGAAAATGCATAATACATATGTTATTATTCCTATTATAAGTGCATAGTGCTACAAAATGGACATCAATTATTCATAACAAAGGAAGCATGGGTGCAGCAGAAATAGCACTAGACTTAAAGTCATAAGCCCTGGATTTGAGTTCTGGCTCTAATGCTTACAGCTTTGAGAAGAATCTCTTAATACCTTTGGGACTCATTTCTTCATGTGTAAAAAGGAATACCACTGTTTCCTGTTCTGGTTGCAACAAGGCAAACAACCATTTAGTAAGTGCCTACTGTGTGCTGCTCTTTGATTTTATTTTATTTTTTGGTTAGTTGTTTTGTTGTTGTTTTAATTAAGTAAAAGAGGCCTTTCTTTTCCTCATTTTTACCTAACCTTGCTCACTTAATGGGCACTGTCTCATTCAAACTGAGTTCTGGGAAAGATCTTAACTTAAAAGGGCCAACATCTCCCACTGAATCCAGGGCCATCTCTATCTGATGGATGGAGATCTTATCTGGCCACTGGACCCAAATGGCTTCAGAGGAAAAAGGGAGGCTGGTGACTTTTCACAGCCCTCCCTTATCTCAATTTTATGTCGTGATGTGATGTGATGTGATGAACAAACAACAACCCGTTATTAGTATTAGCCAGTATTTATATAAGACCTACTATGTGTTGCACATATACAAATGTAATCTCATTTGTCCTTATGAGAACCCTGGCAAGAGGAGGAAAGTACTGGTATTATCCCCATTTTACAGATGAGGAAACTGAGGCAAATAGCAGCTAAATAACTTGCCCAAAGTAACACAGTTAGGAAGTATCTGAAGCTGAGTTTAAATTCAAGCCTTTCTGACTCAAGGCCCAGAATTCTGTCCCTGTACTACATAGTAATCCAGTTAGCTACCTAGAGTGTAAAATGACTAGAAAAGTAGAAGGGACCAGATTAGGTACCCGCCTCAGAGTTACAAACATTTTTTTTTCTACTCATTTGAGATCCATCATTACTATGTCTTCCTTTCTTTCCAAAAGATTTTAAAAACAAGACAAAATCTCCTTCATTTCCTAAATGTGTCATATTTAATTCCCACTGTGACACTTGATGGCATTGTAATTCTGATGGGACACTTGTTCCTTTTTTCTTATTAAAATATAAGCCCTCTGTCATCATTTAGCCTCTTCCAAAGGCTCAATTGCATTTACTTTTCTAGGTTTCACATGACTATAGAATTTATGTTTCAAAGTTTCTACCCAGCTCTGATCTTTTCATCCAAAATGTTTTAAAAAGCCTTCATTCCATTAAAAATCCATGTCAACTTTAGACTTATACTCAAATTTGCTGCCTAATTTATTCTTGGTTTTGACATTATCTTTTATTTTTTTCAAATATCACATTTCAAAATTTTCTTTTCTTTATGGAAATAAATAGCTACCATGTCTTATGTGATTTTGACTGTGGCTCCATGGTATTTGAACCTCTTTGGCTTCTTGCAGAATTTTTCCTTTGACCTGGAAGCTCTGGGTTTTAGCTATGATATTTCTGGGAATTTTGAATTTTGGATTTCCTTTCAGGACATAACCAATAGATTCTTCCAGTTCTGCTTTGTTTTCTGGTTCTAATAAACACTTTTCATTTATAATTTTTTTGAAATATGATGTCCAGGCTTTTTTTGGGCCATGCTTTTTTGGGAGTCCAATGATTCTTAAGTTATGTTCCTTTAATTAATTTTCAAGGGAAGTTGTTTTTGATAGTAGATATCCCAGATTTTCTGTTTTCAATCTTTTGATTTTTGTGGCTAACATTTCTAATCTCATGGAGTCCTTGAGTCTAGTTTGATCTAACTATTAGCCATGTGAACTATTAATTCTTTTTCTACTTCTTTTCTGTAGAACTCTTATTTCACTTATGATTTCATGTTTTATCTCTCACTTCATTTTTTCTATGTATTCTTGTACTCTTAGCAAAATCATTTTTTCTCTCATAGCCTCTGCTTGTAGCTATTGTGGAGTTACTCTCTTCATCTCTTGACCAATGATGTTTCTTCTTAGAAGTTGGCATCTTCTTCTATTTATTTCTCTAATCTCAGTTCTTGATTTGGAATTTACATCAGGGCTGGATGGCCCCTTCTCACACCCCTGAATTGGGTGTCCAAGACCTATCTGGTCCTGATACCACTTTCCCAAGTTCCTGCCACTAGTTTCCATTTCCCCCAGTGTGTTTATGTTCTATGTATGATGAAGCTTCAGTAAGCCCTGAGTTCTGCATTTTGCTATCCAAGATCAATGTATTACCCTAGTCTTTTATCTTCCTGAATATTCCCCCACTGTGGTGTTACATGGTCTTCTGTCTTGCCTAGAATTTTTCTGCCCATAAAACTGTTATAATTTCCCACCCTCCACCCCATGAGACTTCCTCTCTCCATTAAGATGTTGCTGTGGTCAGCAGCATGGAGGAGCTTATCAATGTGTCTCTTTGGATTTCTTAGTTATTGTTTATTTAGGTGGCCTTTTGAGATTGCCCCAGGAGTAAAGAGGGAGATCTGGGTTACTTGGCAACATTTCATAGGACCATCTTAACTGGAAGTCCTAATCAGACAGTTTTTAAAAAAACAAAGAGAAACATTACTGGCCATCAAATGAAAAGCCCATTAAATCCTAGAAGAAGAAAGACATAATTCTATCTATGCCAATTTTAGGTAAAGGGCATAAGTGAAATTGGTTGGTTGATTTGCCTTAAGCTCAAATAGTAACTGTTCTAATGGCAGGAGATTCTGGTTGTGAGCACTGTATCTTCAGAGATATTATAGTAGCAATAAATTCTAGCAGGATGAGGAGGAGGGAGACAGGTTTGATTTGATTCCACCCTCATCACCTATTTCAATTTTATGCTTTTAGCTGTAGAACTAATCTTTCCAAAGTTGCAGGTGAAATTACTTAAAAATCTGTCATACTTCACATGGCACTTGTGAAGTTTTTAAGAACATAAATATTTTTATTTTATCATATAATTGCTGCTAACTAGCAGTTAATAAAAATTCCATGCCTGTAAAAATTGTTTTCTAAAATGATAATTCCCCAGTGAGACTGCATGAAACACTTTTAATCCACACCTACCACCTATCACACTTTCATTTTTAGGGGGTGAATTAAAGCCCTGTTAATAGTATATTTTCTGCCAAAAGGAACACTAATAGTGTGCTGAACACTGATGAACATTTCACTGAAAAGAAAGAATACTGACTGGGATGCGGTACAGAAGAACAGGAGATCATTAAGAGATAAGAAATAAAAATAATAACAGCTAGCATTTCTATAGTGCTTTGAAGTTTCCAAAGCTTTTTACATATATTATCTCATTTGATTCTTACAACCTATGAGGTAGGTATTATTATTCCCAAGATCAGAGGAGAATCAGGCTTTGTTCAGTGTTATTGAAAGAGAAAAAAATCATTCATTTTATTTGTTTATTTTGAAACAGTACCACAGAGAACGTATTTCAGTCTTCTCATTAGAGAGGTGGAGAATGACATGATATTATTAATAAAAATCATAAAAATATGGATGCAGAGATGAAAAGGATCTCACAAGCTATCTAATCCAACATCTTGATTTGAAAGAGAAAGCTGAAGTACAAGAAAGTTTACTTGCCCAGAATAGAAAAATATATTAAATAGAAGAGCTGAGTTCCAATCTTCTGAATCCAGATTCAATCACCATAAGGCAATTTTCTTCTTTACAAAAGTGAATTTTGTACTTTACTCTCTTATGATCTTTTTAATGTAGTTTAGTCAATTCAGTCGTGTCTGACTCTAAGTCCCAGTTTGGTGTTTTCTTGACAAAAATATTGAAGTGGCTTGCCATTTTTTTCTCCAGTTCATTTTACAGATGAGGAAACTGAGGCAAACAGGGTGAAGTGACTTGCCCAAACTCACACAGCTATTAAGTGTCTGTGAGACAGGTCTTCCTAACTCCAGGTCTAGCAGTTTGTCCACTGCAACACTTAGCTGCCTATGTTCTCTACTAAGAATTAGTATTAGTGAAAATAATTTTAAAACCTGATTGCAATTTTGTAAAAAGGACAGCACTCAGATCTCTGTAGCCAGTAGGATATATTTGGAATACTATGTTACACTGGCTCTGGAGTCAGGAAGACCTGAGTTCAAATTTGACCTTACTAGCTGAGCAAGTCACTTAACCCAGATTGCCTCCCCTGCTCCTGCCACCCCCACTCCGCCCAAAAAAAACATGTCTTAAAAGGAATGATTAAAGAAAAGGAACAATAGACATTTGGCTTGAAGAAGAGAAGCCTAAGAGGAAAAATGCTTATTCTCTTCAATATTTTGAAGAGAGTGAGCATTTCTGTTTAACTCTACAGAGAAAATCTAGGAACAGTGATAGAAGTTATAAAGAGAAAAAAGAAGAAAGAACAAATATCGTAATCATGAAAGGCGTACAAATATGAAATGAGCTGTCTCTGTATGTAGGAGTCCTCCCCTTTCTGGAGTTCTTTAAGTAAAAGACTGAATGATTACTTAGGTAGGCTATAATGGAGAATCTCTTTAGGACATGGATTTGCCTAGATAGATTCTGAGGTTTCTTCCAACTCTGAAATTCTGTGGTTCTGTGAAGAGTTATGTGAAAATGGGAATTAGCCATGACTGAGGAGATCAGAACTAGACCCAATGAGTAGGAGTTATAGAAAAATGTTCCATTCCAACATAAGGAATAATGACTTAACTATATATATATATATATTAACAAATAGATCTACCTTTTAATTAAGGACAACATATAACCATGCAGATTATTTATAAGAAATTGGCTATTTTCACAAGAGAAAGCTAATTTTCAACTGAGTTCTTTTAGCTGAAAAACTTCCTTTCTGGCCATACACTGTCTTCATTATGAGCCAGCAACTCTCATTGACAACACCAGCTGCTTATACTCAGACTTTTTTTTAAAGTACCTTATGTTTTAAATACATTTTTAAAGATGCTTTCTCTATCCAGAAATAACCAATGAAGAGCTGTAGTGCATTAATTAGGATTTAGAAATGCTTTTTATAAAGAAAATTAATCACATATTACAGAGTAGAATGGTCTTCACCAAAATTGTTTCTTCCTCCTTTATGCATGGTCCCTGGCAGGAATAACTACATTCATATACAAGCTCTTCATTACTCATTAGGTCTGCAGCTGTGTAATTAAAAGGAAGAGGGCACATTCAAGACTTTTGTTTCTTAAAGAGTAGCTTGAAGATGGCCAGAAGATTTGTGGGGTGAGGCAAATATGATGCCTTTTCTGGAATATGATATTATTATTATTCTGGAGCATCTGGAGGCACCCTCCCAACTCACAGTTGGTTCCTTAGAGAATGGCTACCCCAGGTTCAAGGTACTATGTGGTTCCATGCTGTTAAAACCATAGCTCATGATTTCCCACTGATGTGGTTACCTTTAATAGTCAGCTAGAGGACAAAAGTAGTTCAAAGCAAAAGAATTTAATGAAATGGCATAGTAAAAATAAAAATAGCAACAAAACAATCTCTCATACACCTGGGGTGCAACCTCCCCAACATAAACACGTCAGTGGGAAGATAAGACAGATAGGGAATGCTTATAGCCAGGGTATACAAATGAGATGCACTCATTATAGGGAATGTATGTAAGGATATACATGTGAAGGGGCAACTTATACTTCTAAAGCCGTAGAACCACTGATACCATCAGCCAGGCTGATCCTCACATTTTCATTAGATATAGGTTTAAAGAACATTCACTATATACCAGTCACCTATATTCTCTACTGGACCTTGCTCTGCCTCAAACTTCTAACTTAGCCAAATCTGAAGTTGTCTCTTCCCCAAGAGAAGAACAGATGCTTTCATTTAGCTTAAAGTTCAAATTTAGGCATTCCATCACCCAAATAGCTCTTTTAGGAAATGTAGAAACCCTTGCCTGGGTTCAGCAAAAAACTTCTCCTCAAATTGTCTTACCTTTTTTTCCCTCAAACCCTTGACAACTGAAGTATCTCCTCTTCTCTAGAAGGACATTCTCTGACCCAGACCTCAAACTTTCTAAAAATAAGACAAAAAACAAAAAAACAAAAACAAAAACAAAAAAAAACACAGAGGATCCCATTAGCTAGCTAATTTTAAGATTTTTCTTTGAAATCTCTTCTTGGTCCAGGAGACTGGTCTCTGTGACATAGATCATAGATCTCACTCTAGATTATGATGAATATTTGTTTCTCTATCCTAATTTCTGAAGCCTAGTGTATAAGCCAAGTACTTTGCTTATAAAACAGTCCAGGGGGCTAGAAATTCCATAGTTTTGTGAGCCCTCAGCCTTGCAGATAATGCCAAATCTAGAGCAAAGTGATCTTCTTTTCCACTTGCTCATCCCCATTTCTTTCTTTGCATAGTTAAAGGTGAAGCATTACAAAATGTTTTTATCAAAATAAATGGATCCCTATAAAGAAACTTCTGTACTTTGAATCCCCTAAGCCAAAAAATCTCTCTCTTGGTTCTTATCAATCAAACTTATGTTGGACCTAGATAATAAAGAACTAAATATCAAATCTTAGGTTATTTGAATGCTGGCCAGAAACGGCCTGTTCATTTCTTATTGAATTCCTAACCATCCTTTAAGAGCCAACTCAAATGCCATCTTCCTTAAACCATCCATGATTCCTTCATGTCAGCAAAAATCTCCACCTGGAACATCACAAAGCGCTTTATTTTTTTAAATTTTATCTGATGCTTTTACATATTATTGTATTATTACAATTTTCTTTATGATGTATCCTCTTACAGAACTGTAAGGTTCACAAGAGCAGGGTCAATGTCTTATCTACACTATATCTACACTATTTTCTCAGTGCCTAGCAACATGTTCTGCACAGCATAGGTGAATAATGTTGACTGGATGAACTAATTAATAAATGGAATTTTAGGTGATATAGTATAGCCCAACCAAGTCTGAACCTTCTTGCACTTGGGTTTAATTTGTGGGGAACTCTCAATGATAAATCACCTGTCTGGATCACTTTGCCCTCTACTCAGTTTGAAAATTGAAAACTCTTAAGGTGAACTCAGTTCTCAATATTCAATTTCTTAGGCTAGGTCTGAAAGCCACAGGTGGAATTTATTTAATATTTTTTTTGAAAAAGAAAGCTACATATGATAGATAGCTTAAATTTCTTGTTCTACTGTGTATATCGAAGTAATCATTTTATATGGTGCTGAAATAAAAATAAATAAAATATAAAATATTCCTTTGTTTATCATGCTAACAGGCCAAAGTATAGAATATCATTGAAAGAGTAAAACATTTAAATGATGCAGAAATTAATAATTAGTAATATAAAGCTAAATTAATAAAATAAACTAGTACATTACCTACTTCCAGCATGAATATGATTTCTTCGTCCAATGTAGTTTGGGAAACCATCTCTTTTCATAAGAAAGAGTCTCTGCAAGCACAATAAGGCATCATTGGAGGCAACCTTCCCTGCCTGAGAATTGCTTTTCTAGCATCTGTGGCTGAATTGATCCTAAACTTCATGCCCTACATGGGTTGGTTTGCTTTAGGTACTACTTACCTCATCACTCATTTAACTATTCTTAATAGCCATATAGCGTTTGGTATTGTTCCCTGTTCCAAGTGTCCTTGAACCCACAGAGACCTCTATTACTCTTCTGTTTCATTGTTGTGCTTCATGCAATCAATTTGTGCCATGAATATGCATCTCTTACTGAAATGAATCTTGGTTCTCTCAATGAATCTTCATACTCTGCATCCAGCTATCTTGGGGAATTTTTTTTCCATTTTGGTGTTGACATTCTGGGAAGTAGAATCCTTTCCTCTCTTTCTCCTATGTATAATAGAATAAAATAATGAAAATAACATTCATCATGGAATCAGAAAGCCAGTGCTGAAATTTTGGTTCTAAAATAGCTGTGTAACCTTGGCCATGTTTCTTTTTTTTTCTTCTTTTTTTTTTTTTTTTGATCTCCAGTATCAATAAATATTTATTTAACTCCCATTACGTTCAGAGCATTGTGCTAGTTTAACCAACTGAAAGGTGGCCATATATATATATATATATATATATATATATATATATATATATAGATATAGATATAGATATAGATATATAGATATAGATATAGATATATATATAGTATATAGATATCTCAGTTCAGAATTAGAATGAGCTTGGCTTAAACCTTGCCTACTACCCTTAATACTAGTATGATTCAGAGTAAATAGCAGTTCTCAATCTCAATGACTTCATCTTTAACATGGAAATATTAATAACTATTTACATGAAACTTTGACATTTGAAAGAAAATTCTCATTTTTATGCATGTATTATCTCATTTAAACTTCATAACCCTGTAAGCTAAGTGCTATCATTATTCCCATTTTATGGATGAGGAACTGAAGCCAACAATGAATAAATGATTTTTTTCTAGGTTCATGCAGCTAATGAGTGTCTGGGTCAGGCCTCAAACACAAAATTTCCTAACTCTTAGAATAACCTTGTATCCACTAATCATTACATCATAGGATCATTGCAGTTCCAGAGAAATTATATACATATACACCTAATATTAGATATGAAATGTATATCATGTTTAATATAACATATACTATATAATAATGTCTATATGATAATATATTGTTGCTAATGTATTTTATTATATATATTATGTATTATATATTATATAATGTCTATTTGCTAATATATTATGTTGCTAATGTATTATATTATATATTATATATCTACATGATAATATATCATATTGATAATATATTATTCAATATCAATATTATATTGATAATAAATTGTACCACACATTGACTGAATATCTAAAATATAATATTATCTATGTTTTATTCATTTTATTAGATATTTTCCAATTACATTTTAATCTAGTTAAGGTCCAAAGGGGAGTACTATGGCCACACAAACAGCACTTGGCACTTTTGCCTCAAAGCATTAGGGGGGAAAAGTCATTTACGTTTATTAAAGACCTTCTTAAGAAGACAAATGCATTCTAACTGGCTGAAAACATTATATTCCGAGTCTGGGAGCATATTGTCAGAGGAATCTGATTAACCCCCTCTATTTCACTGTTTTCAAACAGAAAGTCTCTTTTTAAGAAAATTTAAAATGGTAATCTTGCCAAAAAAAAAAAAAAAAAAAAAAAAAAGATAAAAGGTCAATTTTGAAAGGGGGGAGGGGAAGCACATATTTTGTTCAGCACTACAGTGCAATGGAGTGCCAACAGTCCTTGAGGGCTGGAGAGGATGAGGTCTCAAAATGTATCAGGCCAAAAAGTATTGCGTCTCAGAGGTGAGGGCGGGGAGGAGAGGTTGGAAAAAAGATGTCTCACTTAATAGAAGTCTGGTTTAAATCTCAGATAGCCTTGGACTAGATCAGGAGAAGCTTATGAGAGAACCTGAATGGAGGGACTGTGAATTTAGAAATAATTCTTTTTTTTCCTATTTAATGCTTAAGAAAACAGTTTCCTGTTTCTTGCTATCCTGTCATCTCTGCGTACTTTTTTTTTCTCTTTCTGGTTAACAAGAGACCAAGAGATGTAGTCAAGTGCAAAGATACCTAGAGGTAACGGACTGTGAATTTACATGCAGGCTATGCAGACACATAATTCCTTAGTTGTATTTAGCTGCCTGTGAGGTAACATATTTTGAGAAACCAACAGAAGGGCTTTGTTTGGGTGACATAGCTTCTGTGTATTTCTCCTACAACACCATGGGGAGAAAGCGCTGGAGCGTGGAGGTCCGCATTCTTACGGGGATTACTGTGCTTGCTAGGAGAAAACGGTTTTCTTCAGGTTTGATGCAAGATAAAGGATTTACAAGTACAGATCAGGAATGATTATACTTGTACATAGAATTTAACATTTTATGATGATTGCTGTGAGCAAAAATAACATTATCTTCTGGAAGAAATGCATGCTTCCCAGACAACAGGGTAAGCTTGTCCTGGAAATTATTCTCAATCATTAACCCGCATATTCAGGACTTTAAAGCCAGATGGGGCCATAGATGAGATCATCTCACCAATCCCTTCATTTTACAGATGAGGAAATCCATGGCCATGAGACATCAGGTGCTTTCCATAAGGTCTTGCAGCTGGTTAATGGGACAGTTAGCACCATACTCCAGGTCCCCTGAGTACTAATCTAATCCAGGCCAGGTCCACTCTACTGCATGACCTCCCTAACATCAGCTGTCCCTGTTACTAATTTACATTTAAGAAATGAACACATTAATGAATGACAAAAAGGGAAGGGAAATTTTAG
This sequence comes from Sminthopsis crassicaudata, assembly GCF_048593235.1. Classification (NCBI taxonomy): domain Eukaryota; kingdom Metazoa; phylum Chordata; class Mammalia; order Dasyuromorphia; family Dasyuridae; genus Sminthopsis; species Sminthopsis crassicaudata. The sequence continues at coordinate 517,923,701 of NC_133618.1, forward strand.
ATTAATATCCTGAAGCAAAGTTTTGCACTTGTTTCATTCACGTGCAAACACATTAGAAAAGCTATAGAGTCTCTTCATTACTAATAACTAACATTCTTAGAAGGTAAGATTTGTAAAATACTTAACATCTCAATCAATCCTCACAATAACCCTGTAAAACTGTGCTAATATTAATCCCCACCTTACACATGAGGAAATTAAGACAGACATTAATTGATTTGCCTGAGTTCACATAGCAAATTAGTGTCTAAAGAAGGATTTGAATTAAATTTCCTATCTTCTAAGTCCAGGTCTCTATCTATTCCAATACCTGCAATCTCACAAAATATAAACATTTCATCTTCCCCTTTTCAGATCTTTCCCTCTCCAAACTATATTCGTCCAGTGTCATTAGGATGGATGCCCACTCCCTCGTAATGCTGACAGTCTCATCCTCAGCCTTCCAAAGTTCATAACTCAAAATATATTTATATTTCCATTTATTCATGTTATGTCCTGTCCTCAAAACGTATTTGTATTTAGTAAATCTGATAAATCAGTTATTATAAAGGTTTTAATGAAGAATAATGTTGCCCAGGCCCAATTGTTTATCAGGACATTATCTATAAAATTTAATTCAGTAAATATGTAAGTGCAGATTTGTATTTTAATGGTGGCCTTCAATGCCTTAAGAAAAACAATAACAATTCACATTTATTTGCACTTCAGATTTTACAAAGCATTCCCCTAACATTTCTATGAGACATGAAGTGTGTGTTCTAACATAGTGTAATCACGTGGTCTTCCAAAACAAAGGACAACAACCAAGCAACCAACCAATCAATTTCTATTACAGCTCTCCCCATTCCATCCCCTTAAAAATAAGGTAATTTAGGCTGAAAGAGTAAATAATTTCCTTGGGGTTTCAAAGAAACCCCAAGTGAGAGTTAAACTAAATTTGAACTGAGATCTCCAAGTTCAGCACTTTCTTTCCATTTGCCATTCAAACTCTCCCAAATATAATCAACTCATGATCCCATGTTCCACTTCTATGTAAAATGAATCCTCCCTCTATGAATATTTATAACATTCAATTTAAATCTGTGAACATTTTTTCCTTTTGTTTTTAAATATTTTATTGACAATTGTTTCTTAATTTTATGATCACTTCCCAGTGTCTCCTCATATCTTATACAGAATCAACTCTTGTAAATAAATAAATAAATAAATAATGATAAGATGATAAATAAGTACATCAAGCAAAGCAAATCAGTACATTGACCTCATTTATGAATATGTTTTCTATTCTGTACTTGGAGTCAACCATCTCTCTGCTAAGAAATAAGAAACATGCTTTATTCATAGTCCTCTGAAGTCACAATTGACATTCCATTGATCATCACTCAGAAGTCTTTAAAAGGTGTTTTTCTTTACATTGCTGAAATCATGTCGAACAATCTAAAGTTCTACTTATTTCTCTCTGTATCAAATCATAGAGTAGTCCCAAGTTTCTCTGGATCCATCACATTCACCACTTTACACTACAAAAATATTCCATTATATTCATATAGCCATAGTTTGTTCAACCACTCACCAATCGATGAATATCCATTTTCTTTAAAGTTCTTTTCCTTTGCAAGGAAAAAAAGTGCTACTTTTTAAAAAATTTATATAGTTAATATTTTTCCCTCTGTCTTCGTGGTAGTATCACATAGGATCAACTCATAGGTACATCTTTGTAACTTTTCTGGCATAATTTCATATTGTTTTCTATAATAATAAAACCAACGAATAACTCTACTACTATGTTTAGGAGTGACTGACCTTGCATCTACAGTTCAAAAATTTGTCAGTTTGCTGTTTTGTCATAATTACCAATTTGATAGGAAGGAGATGAAGCTTCAAATGTGTTTTTATTTTCCTTATTTTTAGTCATTTGGAATATTTTTTTCATGTGATTGTTGATAGTGAACATATTTTCCTCTGAAAATTGTCTATTCCTCAGAGATGGATCTTCATTTGGAAATAAAATTTAAATTTAAAAAGAAAAATAAGTAAAAAAACTGGCTATTCATATTCTTTGAACATTCATCTGTTAGAAGTTCTTATACATTTGTAACAACTACTTAAATATCTAGGTAATTAGACTTTATCAGAGATATTCAATTCAAAGATTTTTCCCAATTAACTCTACTTTGTTTCATAATAATATTATTCATATTGTACTCCAACTTTTTCAACATATATTAGCTCATTTAAGTCTACACATAGTAGGCCCCCAGTATATTAGTGGCTATTTGAGAACTGAATTATTTATATGTTATCTTAAAACTATTTCTACCACCCATTTGGGTCAGGGACACAAGCCCATTCAAAAGCAAAAATTATGCATACATAACTCATTGAGGTCTCTAGGGCTCCTAGTTTGAGATACTTATGGAAACTAATGCTTCCCTACATTAATTAATACTAGATCATTGGGAATTCACCATATCTTGTGAAAGAAGGAAGGAAAACAGCCCTGGAAGTAAAAGTAACACCAATGATAAGAAAAATCAGATTTACAGTTTCTGTTTCTATTAGCATTATCCAACACCTCATATATTTTATTTTTAATTGGTGTTTCCTGATATGATATTTTAAAACCCTTTGAATTAACATACAAAAATAACCCTGTAAAATAGGCTAAGAAAATAGAAGGACAAGCCCACATAAAATGTGTTAATTTTGTGTGACATACAGTAGAGTTGAAAATAAAATTCATTCCTTTAAAGGGATATTTTTCCCACTTTTGTGCTTCATTTCATATCACCATTGCATATAAGCAGCAAAGTGAATACTGGCTAAACAAATCATTTTTGAAATCATCAGCAGTTAGGTAAAGGGGGTGGGGCTAAGCTGAGCTCTACTAGCAGGGCAACCAGATATTTGTCCCAGAACAGGTAGTTCTAATGAGTCACTTCCTCCTTTGTCTCATGGTCCATTACTGGCCCACTGTTGTATGGCGAATCGGCTTTTGGATGTTCATATCCAGAGTCTCATCATTATAGCACATCTGCCCCAATTCTTATGGGAATAAGGGCCATTCTCTCTGGAAGACAGTTTTCCTTCTCTCACAATGCAAATACATGGGACCAGCCTGGCCCTTACATCACTGCTCACTTCATCACATTCCCAAATGAATTTTCCCATGTACAAGAATTCCAAGTTATTACCCCAAGGGTGGTAAACTTGATGAGGAATCAAAACAACTATTTATGATATAAGGAATAAGACTGAATGCCAGAACCAGGAAAAGGGATGAAATTCTGCATTCAAAAATAAGAAGCATCAAATAAAATTTGGAAACAGTGAGAATTACATTAATCATTCTAAGAGTACCACAGAGAAAGGTTCTAGGAGTCATGATCCGATCAACATATAAGAATACTTAGTTAGTAATAGAATCCAGGAAGAATCTATAAATTCAGAATCAGGCTAGAGTTATAAAATCCATTAAAGTGAGACCAAACCAAGAGTTTAGCCTAGTCACAAACAAAATGACAGTTTGATACACTGAACTCAGCGTTGTGGGCATTTAACCTCCTGCTTCTCAAAGGGGTAGTCAGAATGCCAGAAGCCAAGACTTGAAATAAATTGAAAACTCAAGATTAGGAAGGTTCAAGGTGAGTACCTGTGTTAAAAGAAAAATTCTTCTTTCTGACTTTTGCCCTGATTTATGAGGCAAAACTCAAAAAAAAAGGAGAACTTAAAGGAGTTTATTAAAATATGTCAGAGTAGCAACATGTTGATGTGTAGATTACTGGAGAGCAGCAAGGGATTTAAGACAGAGTGCTCTTTTATTGACAACTTTCCTAATAAAATAAAGATAACTTGGGTAGGTCCACTCAGATTTTCTCTCCAATTGCCTATAGTTGATGTTTAAAAAGTAGAAACAGGTATCAGGCACCCTTCTATATGAAGAATAATAGATAATACAAAAAGTGCAGACTGGTTAACACATTCCCCAATACTGATGGACAAGCAGAAGCTGGGAACAATGAGTCACTATGTCAGCATAACTTTCAGTACTTGATATGTCAAAACCTAAAGTTGTTGTTTTATTGTGTCTTTTATCTAAGGTTCAAATATTTGGAAATATTAGCGGTGCTTCATGCTCAAAGCTTTAGGAGAAGGTATTCTCAACTTGGAGTCCATGGACTTGGAGCAGGATATTTTTAATATTTATTGATAACTGTATTTCAACCCAATGTCAGACAGCTAGGTGGGTAAAGTGGGTAGATTGCTGGACTGGAAATTGGAAACATCTGTGTTCAAAGGCAGATTCTTGTACTTATGAGTTATCATATCCTGGGCAAGTTAGTTATTCCTTCATCTGTAAAATGGCATTAAGGCAATCTAAAACTGCACAATGACTTTTGGGACACTTTGTCCAAAACATATTTAGCCAGCCTCTAAGTACTATATAAATGCTATTATTATAAAAATTAGTTTCCTTTGAAATCATATATATTTTGTGCACTTAAAAACATTCTAAGCAGTAGGTCATGGGCTTCATTTCAATTCCCAAGGGGTACAAGACTTATACACATGTAAGAGGTTAAGAACCCCTCTTTAGGAGACCTATAATGAGTTGAAATCTGACAAAGCTATGTGGAAAAGACAAAGACAAAGCTATGAAAATGAAGGCTATGTATTGCCCTCATTAAGTGGAGCTAGAATAAAACTTGAATTAACTGAATAACATGGAGCTGTATGCCAAAAGCAGGAAAATCAGACTGAATTCCAGTCTTTATAATAGATGAACCATGGGTTTCCCGTTGCCCTCATCAAGAAGCACACCGATGTTGTCATTAAAGTTTAGGAGCTGCACACTTCACATGTTGCTCAGTGGGCTGCTTCCTCTAAGTTTTGGTTAAAAAAATCACATCAGGTTTGCATTTCTCGTTAAGTTTTGAATTTACTTCCTTGTTCAGGGCCCAGTCAATGCTTTGGAGTCTATTAACATATTCCCATCAAAGGAAAAGCCAGGGTCATTAGACCTGGGTAACTATTGTGTTTGAATGGACCAGTTAATTTGTTACCCTACAATGAATGCAAGGTCAGCTGTACTGCTCCTGGGAAAGGACTTGCATACAAATTAATTTAGAGGAGGAGGAGCTAGAAACAGGAGAATACACAAAGTTAGAATTTTTTGTAAATGAAAAACTGTCTTGATCATGAGCAAAACCCTAATTCAATGGCCCCTATTCTGCCCCCTGCTGGCACCTGGTATTGAAAGACTTTTCCCAGGCCAACTTACTTTTTACAAATAGAACACTACCAGAGAAGCTTGTGTTTGGAGCTGAAAGTGGCCTTAGAGCCTCCTCCTTTTACAGATGAGGAAACTGCGACCTAGAGACAAGTGGTTTGTCTAAGATCACAGAGCTAAGATATAAACATTTCCTGACACATAATTAGTGTCAAATAACGCCAAATAAAGAATTGTTTCTACTGCACAAAACTCTAAAAGCAAAGGAAGTTTTAGTTACAAGGGACTTTAGAAATCACTTTATAGAGAAAGAAAAGGCATTTATTAAGCACTAACTTTGATGTGCCATACACATAGTAAGAAGTAAGGACACAAAAGAAGGTTAAAAGCTATTCCCTGCTCTGAAGGAGTTCCCAGCATAATCAAAGAGACCACATGGGAAAACTATGTACAAACAAGATGTGTACAAGATAACTATGAGATAATCTCAGAGGAAGGATTGGGAAATACAATTTTATAGAAGATTGGACTTGAATCAAGACTTGAAGGATGCTAAGGAAGTTAGGAAGTAGAGAGTTCTAGAGGGGGGAGAGGATTCTAGGCACAGGAGACAATCAGTGAAAATCCTGAATCCCAGGATAGAATATTGTCTGGGAAGAAGAGTAAGGAGAGAAGGGCTGAATGGTAATAATGCTGACATTTCTATGGCACTTTAAAGGCTGGCAAAGCACTGGGGTAGACTATGTTCTTTGTTCTTCACAATAGCTGTAGGAAGTCATTGTTGTAGATATTATTAATTTTACTTTACATGTGAGAAAACTGAAATTCAGAAAAGCCAAGTGGATTACCCATAATCAAAAAAGCTGATGAAGAACGATTTGAAGCAGTTCATTCTGAAAACTAAGTTATGTAATCATACTGTCTAGCCCATAGTTAGTATTATTTTCTCTGTAAGATCACAGAATCATAAATTAATAAACCAATCCTTATTCAATGCCTACTACATATAGACAGGATACGCCATGAGTAAGGGGAAACTAAACAGAAGTAGAGCCCATGGAAATTATGTTTTGAATGAGAAAAGAGATTTCAAATGAATTAAGTCTTCTAGGCAACATAGAAAGCAAAGCTCAAGTCCTCTTTGCAATACACCCCCGACAGACTTGCTCTGTCCTTTATGTCAAATGTTAAGGGGTGAAAATAGCTGAAATTGGGAACTTGGAGTAGTAGAGATCAGAAATGTGTGTTTTGCTTCATTGGGAATCTATTAAAAACAAAAACACTAGCTTCAAAGGCTGAGATAATAAATAAAAACAAATGAAAAATATTCTATGTTACTTAGCTTTTAAAAAGCCTGTGATACCTACTGTGCTATTATACTACAAGATAGGTACACATTGTGTATATATATTATTATGTATATTGTATGTATATATATATATATACATTCATGTATTATATATACATACTGTCTTCCCCATTGAAATATTGTAAACTCATTGAAAATAGATTGTTAATTTTTTAACTTTGCATTCCCCGTACTGAGGACAATGCTTGCCACAAAGCTGGCACTCCATAAATGCTTGTTGATTGAACAAATAATTGACTCTGTATAAAGTTGATACTGTTTTGCTTGGTTTCAAGAACTTTAATCTAACTTCATCATCTACCTGTACAATCTTAATTCCTGTAGTCCCCAATACAAATCTTAAACTCTAGTCAGACCATTCCTATCTCTTCTTTTCATTATATAAATACATATTATTCCCTAATTATTAAAGGGACAGTTATTAAATATATAGAAAAGATACCAGGTTTATTTCTTTTTCTTTTAAAATCTATTACCAAAAAAAAAAAAAAAAAAAAAAAAAAAAAACTCATTGAAAATGAGGAGGAAGGGAGGGATATAGTCATAAATTAAAGTGTTATAAAAACAAAAGAGAAAACAAGATTTTCTTTTTAAAAGAAAGGGAAGCTGCAATCACAAGGAAATGTCATCTCTTTGTCCTAACATATAAAGCTATTCAACAGTAGAGTGGATTGATTCAGATAGATGATGGTGAAATCTCCCTCCCTAGAAAACTCCCAGCAAAAGCTGGAAATGGTTTACCTAGTATGTATGCTACAGAGAGAATTTTTTTAAATTAAGAATTGGAGTAGGTGACTCTATGCGATTCCTTTTAACTCCAAAGTTCTGTGAGTACTACCTCTATGCCCACAAATGCCTTCTCATCTTTTCCCCACCTAAATAGATCCGAGGTCATCATTGCTTAGTACTTCCCCAGGAATTATCCTTTGCAAATGGGAACTCACAGGCAAGCTCAGCCATGCTCATGATTTAGATAAGATGTACTAGACAGAACCTGACTTTGCAGCTCTGACACAGGTGTGGAGGAAAGCACTGAGAGCAATGACACAAGCTCCAACTGAAAAGACATCATCTGACCTAGACTTCCTTATGGCAGGAATGTCTGGAGAATGGTTTCTAAATGCTGCTTCAGTCACCTAAGGAATAGACAAATACACCATAAGGTTGCCTCCATTGTTTATTTTGCCGTGATTTTAAGGGGCAAACCTGAGGACTTCTGAATGAAGAGGCTTAACAGAGATTAACAGTAGGGAAACCACTTGGAAAGCTATTGTAAGCCTAGCTACCAGCCATTTTCTTTTCTGAACTATTGCATATTCTTGATGCCTTCAGATTTTCTCCTCATCTTCTGAACAATTGCTGAATTGAAAAATGTTAAAACATAGATTTGATCATGTCACCCGTGCCCTACTCAAAAATCTTCAGGGTTTCCCTCATGTCTATGATGAAACACAAATTCCTCAGCCTAGCATTTAAAGCCATCTTACTATGACTCTCATCTGCGTTTCTCATCTCATTTCATATCACTCTCCTTCATGCACTGAGCATTCCACTCATCTGCTAATCTATTCTTCATTCATGACATTCTGCTGCTTGCCTGATAGTCTTTGCAAAAATGGTTCCCTAAATCTAGAAGGCTCTTCTTCCTTATTTTCACTTCCCAGAATCCAAAGCTTCCTTCAGAGAACAACTCAGCTGATGTGATGTCTCCAAAATAAATTTGTTTTGTTTTGTTTTCTAAATTTCCTAGCACCCTTTCTCTCAAAATTACTTTGATTATGCTTACATGTACTTACTTGTTATATCACAGAAGGTTGTAAACTCCTTGAAGGCAGGGATGTGTTTTATTTTGTCTTTGTATACCCATTACCTAGCAAAGTTCCTTTTACATGAGAGGAGCTTAGAAAAAAAAAAAATTAATTAAGTTAAATCATAAGGATATACAGATTCCTTAAGGATTTAATCCAATTGTTACTTGACTGAAGGTGACACTTAGTGAGGTATTGCCTCATATGGGGATACCTCCACTCTAAATTCAAGTTTCCCAACATCTAATGCAAAAGCCAGGAGATACTGAGTCAGAAGACCTGAGTTCATATTCTGACTCCTTCAATTCATGACAAGGTGACTTTGAGCACATCTTTTAATCTCTCTAGCCTTTACTCTCCTTGTTTGTTAAAATGAGAATAACACTCATAAACTTGCCTCTTAATATAATAAGGAAAAGAACTTTGTAAACCATTGCATTATAGAAATTTAAGCAATTACTATTTCACATGCCCCCTAACTATTTCTGGGGCCCAATTACTGGAAGTTTCATGCACATAGATAGCCCTTGTGCCTGAGGCATCCTTCCTTCCCCTCCCAGACTCCTGGTGGTTATAGCTCTATCCCTATCTTATCAGTGGCTTGTTTGGGTTTTTTCCCCCACTTCCAGTAAAACATGTTCCATATGGTCCTGCTTCCAAGAGGCTATCCCTTGGCAAAAGACAAATTAGGATAGTTTACAGCTCTTCCTAGAATGCTCCTACCCAAGTGATTAAGTTGGTGCCAAAGGGCTCAGTGATGTCCTACCTAATGTTTCAGCTGGTCTGAGAGAGGTCAGTGGAATCCAAGTAATTGAATTGGAGGATGCTGAGAGAGTGGTCCAATATGCTGCAGCGGCTCTGAATGGAGTTGCTGAGGCACAGAATTTTTGTAGGCTGCCAGATGGGAGGGTTTCAGCCATTCTGGAGGGATCCAAGAGCTGATGTTAATTTGACTCCATGTACAATTTGGAATAGTCCGAGGTGATGAGCCTGAACTGAATTTTCCCTTCTTTTTTCTGTCTACAGACTGTGTGTTAACATATATCTTATAAATTCAGCATTACCTTTTTAATTGACAAGGTCACAAGTTCATTTCCCACTGGGACTCACTTCCCAACCCACTTACCTGAAATATCTTTGAAGATAATATTAGCAGCGATACTATATTCATTCTACTCTGGGGATAGGGGAAGGGGAAAAAAAATCCACCAACCAGATCTGAAATAAAGCTCTTAAGAACAAAACAAAGAGTGTTCGAAGAGGCTGTGTTCCTGGAATTCATAAAAACAGACTCTCTGGCCAATGGCCTTGAGAGTGCAGATTACCTCTTACTGATTCACAGGGCTGGGAGCTTTCTGATTAGAAAACTTGAGTTTTAAAGCAGTCCATTCAGTCAAAGGGCTAGGCCTTTGCTCTGTGCTGAATTTGATTAACCATCTAAAACAACATAGTGTACAAATACAGTGATTAAAAAAAGCCTATGACAAAGATTTCATCCAGGTCCAAGAAAGCCAGGAGACTGGGTCTGTGAACTATTTTGTGACTAGGATGTTTTCCCGGAAAACAACATTTCGGAAAATACTCTGTTATTTTGCTTAAAAGCTGTGGGTTTCCTGATTAAGTGCTTTTATCACATATTCTATCATAGTCTATTCTCCAGATCCAATGAAGTCAGATATAGCCAGGTTTGGTATTATCTTCTTTCAGTAAGGAATAGAACATTGAGCAAATAATGATAAATAATTAAATTTTAGGTTTTAAAGTTAGATTAGGGATTAAACAGTATATGCACAAATAGTGTAAGTTTTTTTTTTAATAAAAGAAATATGAAATTCAAAGCTATTTGTCTGAATTTATTCTCTTTTAGAACTGGCCAAAAGATATTTGTTCTCCTGGCAGCAAGTCCTTAAAAAACAAAACCTATGATTTCCTGTTTGAAGCAGTGTTTCTTACGCAGTATTTTGTTCAAAATATCATAGCAATAGAAGCCAAATCACACATTTTCCTAGGTTGAAATCAGTTTTGCCCTAAGACATTAGAGAAATAGAAATGTTCCATGTAAGATGTACCTTCTGATCACAGGGTAGTATATGCCCATTAAAGGCCAAGGTCACTGTCCAAGACACATTCTGTGTCATAGAATCGTAATATTACTGCTAGAGATGTGAGAGCAGTCCAGACTCAGGTGGATTGGCCTTTCTAATTCTGTCTAGCCCAAATGGTCCAAACCAAAAATAAATCGTTTTATCTGACATAGTACAGAAAAATTATTGATTACTAGCACTGGCTGACAAAATTTAGATCAAATGCAGGTTGGAAATGCAGTATGAACTTTTAAAATTGATAGTGAGGCTTTTTGAGGGCATTACTTTAATTGCTATTGACTATTAAGTTTTGGTTTTATTTCCTTTTTTAAAAAATATTCTAATTTAATATTAAGTTTAATTTTATTTTACTTAATGTTAAAATTTCAATTTTGGTTTAAAAGAATACTTTTAAAAAATTAATTTTAATTACAATTTTAATAAAAGACTGTTTAAAATAAAAACTAAGAAACCAGTAAAGAGCTTTTTATTTCTACACCTTGCCTGGCTTTTTTCATGTCTTACCTTCAACTCTGCCCTCTGTAGAAAGCACTTGGGCCTGTGGGGCCATATGTAGTTCATCATCCCTGGGAAAAGCTGGAGAAGGAAGACTAGAAAGCTGAGTTCAACATTAGGCTTCTTGAAATCTAGGTTTTAGTCACCCAAACCATGAAGCTCTCTGTTTCTTCTCCCTAGGTTTTAGTATTCTTATCTGTCAGCAATAGTCAATGAATAGAACAACAATCCCTTGAGGAGAGGAACTGTCATTTTTGTCTTTGTTTCTCCAGCACTTAGCCTAATGTCTGACATAAATAAGGAACAATTATCAATAATTGAAAAATCAATATTTAGCTAATGATAGTAGATTTAAATAATCTAGATCTAGCTTTCCCTCTACCTAAGGGATAGATAATCTTTTTGTTTCATGAGCCCCTTTGGTAGTACAACGAAGTCTATAGACCCATTATCAGAATAGTGTTTTAATGACTAAAACAGAATAAATAGGATGACAAAGGAAACCAATTAAATTAAATATAGTTGTCTGGTTTGTTTTTGTTTTTTACATCCATTGACCTAAAGTCAAGACCCATGTCTAAATATTGGAATGTAGTAAGATAAGCAGTAGATTTGAAGGCAAAGACTTGAATTTGAATACCAGATTTTTAATTAGCTGAATGGGCCTGGGCAAGCCATGAAATTGCTCTAGGCCTCTGTTTCTTCATTTATAAAATGAAGAGATTAGCCTACTCTGAATTATTTTTGAGGTCCCTTCTAGCTCTAAATCCTACCATCCTATTGTTTCTCTTTGCCATCATCTGTCCCAACTTGTTCAACAGTGAGATCCTGGATGCCTCTGACCTTTCTGATTGTGCCTCCCTTTCTAAATTTGGATTTTATACAGGTTACTTGGCTCTTCTGTTGGTAACAAAAGCCAAGTTTCTCTCTTAAATCTTCTTCCATTGTGACCTGCTTATTTTTAGATGGATTATTTAGATGTCTCATCTCTCCACCAGTATTAACAAATTTTTGTGGAATAAAAAAAAAAAAAAAAAAAAAAAGATCTCTACATGTATAGTAAAAAAAAACAGTTCAATTCAAAAACTATTTAAGCTCCTCCTGTATGTTAGAAACTGTGGATAGGAAGATAAAAAAATTTTCAAAAAATTCTTATCCTCTAGGGACTTTCAGTGAGAGTGTAATTGATGAATATGTGACACCAGGTTCAAGATTAGAGTGAAGTTCAAAAAAAGTCTCTGCTTCTAGATTCACTTGGACTGGGCATTCATAGAAATTTATAAATTAAAAAATGAACCAAATGTTCAAAAGCAGAAAGTGTAATTTTAAAAATCTGATTCATAATCAGAAATTTTCTTGGAACCCAGCTTTGCATAAAGCACTGTTTTGGGTTCTATGGAGTATATAGAAAATTATTAAGACATACTTCTTGCTTTAAAAAAACTTGTAGTTTATTTGGGGTGGCAAGCCATATATAGTTTTAACTATTTTACAATTATGTTTATTAATATGTGTTATACAAAAAGAAGTTGTGCTTTCTTAAAGTAAAAAATAAAAATCTGACACACAAAGCACCTAATTAAAAATAAAAGCTAACAGCAAATTTTAAAGTGATATTTTAATTATGAAAAAAAAAGGTAAGAGGCTGACAGCTCATAAAACACTTATTGGTTCTAAAAATGCTCAAATAAATTCAATTAAAGTTCATTTTATAAAATTGGGGGGAATTAAATGAAACATATGAAAAATTAAAGCACACATTCTTTACATGTAAAAATCCCATAATGATCTTCTGAAGAGACCTCAGTTATTTTGATCCAGTGAAAGTTGCTTTGATGAACCTGTAATTTCACATTATGAGAATTCCCTTATAGCATTTTTGCAGCTCCTCCTGTATTGTTATTTTGTATGATTCCTACCCATACTTTTCCATGAATCTTCTTATCCTGAATCTACCAAATCTAGTAAATACTTTAAAGAGTAGTACAAGAAGAACCAAATTTAAAGAGACACAAAAGGTTGAATCCATTTTTCTCACTATGCTTTGGAGGGTGAAATGGAGTAAGGAAAAATTGTACATAAATTGCATGGTATGACCTTATGTTACCTTTGATTATTAGTAGTGCATCCATCTATTGATGGGATTCTCTCCTGAATTGACTAGATGTATGTAGCTAGCAGATGAAGGCACTGGGGAGACAAGAGAAATAGGAAAAATGACAAGTGTATAAATGACAAGTGGAGGGGCATGTATATGAACTGTAAAAGTCATGCTGGCGTGGGTTTATGTGGCAGACAGGTAGAATGAGATGCCCAGAACTAGGACATGGTCTGAACATTCTTGAACCTCCAGTTTTTAAGAAAAAAGTGGTCATTCAGATGCTGTGTACTCAGATGGAAAAAGAAATGTTTTAATAGAGAACTATTTTCAGGATTCCAGGATTATGAATTTGAACTGATATTTTCCTTTCCTGCCATGCCAGGGAGATACAGAGATTCACTGAGGAGATGTTTATGGCCTGATTCAATTCCTTATTATTTACTTTATATTCTGTTTTAATTAAATGTCTTCTGCTCTGATTCTACATGTCATATGGAAATAGTCTGACAAAGAGTCATTGGATAGGGTTTATGGGATTGAATAAGTGATGGCCCAAGACATTACATAAAATCTGAGAAGTATTAAGGGGTCCCAGAGCTAAGTAAAGAATCCATAGGGACCTGTGCTATCACAATTAATAGCAAGAATGATTTCATATTTTTCCTGCTAGTCTTTAATTGCCATAATAATTATCTCAAACTTGATCTTGTGTGGATACTTCATTGGCATATTCCTGTCACCTTAGAGCCCTTTTTTAAGAGACAAAATCTTCCCATAAATTATTAATTATTCTAGGATTTCAAGTTAATATTCCTCAAACACTAGTAGTTTCATGGTTTTGTTTTTTTTTTTTTTTTCCCAAATACAATTCTTATCTATGACTGTTTCTAAGAAACCAGAGGAAAGATTTCCGATCTTTCCAACATCTTAATCAGCTCACTCGGTTCTGAAATTACCTTTTCCCCATATTTATGGTTCCTTAGTCTGTTTTCCAGGGTCACGTCACTTAACCTAAATTGCCCCAGCAAAAAAGGATAAATAAATAAAATACAGCACAAAGAGAACGGTTTTCAATTTTTTGACTCTTTAATAGAAATATGAAAATACTTTCCTTGATTCAATCAGAAGAATAGATAGTTAAGTTACTAGCTAACCTAGGATAATTTATACCTTTTGTATACATTTTTTAAAAAACAGTAATATATTCTCTAGAAAATCAGTGAAGGTGACTCCAGTGAGTATGATTGACTCTTGGTAGCAGAGAAGAGATCAGCTACAGTTTCAAGAAAGAATTAACCATAGAATTTGGGGCTTAAGCTGCAGAAAGTAATTGCTCAGAGAAGCCAAGTGAACAATCTGCCAGTTTTAGATACTATGTCCACAGTGGGGAAAGGGGAAGTTGTATCAAGAACAGGATAAGTGGGAACAGTGTATAAAGATACAACAAGAAGAGAAGGCATTAGAATTATGCTGAAGGTATGACCTTGTTCATATTTGTTCCCTTAAGAAATGCTTCACTACTAAAATACCCATTCTCCCTCTTCCTATTGATGTTTTATGTGGTTGGTGGAGATTATGTCCCAGATTTTTGATGGTTGGGGTAGAGGGGATTTTGAAAATTACTATCCTTACTATGCCATTTTAGTAAATCTCTTTGCTTTGAGTTAATTGTTCATACTGGCTGAATATCAAAACTATGCAGACTACTGAGCGTTCTTCAGCTTTAATTTTAAAAAACAAGGAACTTAAGAGTAACTTTGAACCTGAGATTAGTTGTCCCTCTGGATATCCAACTTATACCTGATGAATAGTAAGTAGAGATGGGGTGATAGCCCAGAAGGGATGCTACATATGTAAAATGCTTTGAAAACCAGTCTAAAGTGCTATTTAAATGTCAGTTGATGCTATTATCATTGCCATTATTATTATTAAATGACTAAAAGTGCCAAGGATCATTCTCTACTGAGAATTAATGGAACATGGAAGCTGATACTGCAACTCCTTTTCCTTATTCCCTTTTCCATGCTCAATAACTATTTGAGTAATAAAATGAAAAAATGCAGTTCTGCAAACTGAAATCTCATGATAATTCTCCCCTTTCCACCTAAATGTTGAAGACATTCAGGAAACAAATAGCTTAAGAAGAATACTAGAGGAGCAACTCTTACTCATAAATACCATCACCACAAACCCAAATTACAATTAGGAATAGTGTTATTTATATAATTATTATCTCTAATAAGGATTAAAAGAACCTGCCTCTCCCAAAAGAAATTTGCATTTTGCCAAGATTTGAATTCAAGCTTATTGCCCTATAGTTTGTGAAATTCTTTTTTTTCTTTTGAAGAAACTGGGTTATATCTACCAGCATTGTGACTTTTTTTTTTCATTCCATGGGACTTTTTTTTTTAAGATAACTGGTTCAGTAATCATATTCATTAGTCTAAACTTGTTCATCTTAATTCATTGAAGACAGTCAGGTGTTCTCTTGCCATTTCCCATTCATTTTGGGTAACAATTCTTTGTTAAACATTTTTTACTTTATCCTTCATAGCTTGGAGATTTTTCTCCTTGGTAGAAAAAAAAGGATGAAAAATATGAGATGAGTAATTCTGCTTTTTCTATATTACAATCCTTCTGTTCACCCAAGCAGTGGTTCTAACCCCTTTTAGATCTCTTCATCTTACTTATCTTATTAAAAAAATAAAAATTGCTTTTTTTTGTTCTTAGCATTCACAGCAGTCTCAACTCATTTTGAGTTTCAGCACCTACCCCTATTCTCAGAGGTTTGTGGTACTTCTTTGCATTCTCCTCTAAGCAACTGGGTCTTACTGTGAGCTAGTTATATGCATACAATGGTTCCCTTGACTACCAGTTTTCTTTATAGCTCTCTCTGATAGGTTTTTCAAAAATGCAAGATTATAACAGAAAGTATTTTCTTAAAAAGCAAATTTCTCTTAAAATAGTGTTTTGAAATGATTTGTTCTCTAAAAGAGAAAGTATTTTAAAATAGATATAAATAATTTGACCATAATTCTAGTCTCTAATTATGTGTCTGTAAAATTTGGTGTTTTATTATATTGTTATATAAACATAGGGACAATTTAATATTGCCTTTTTTGGATCAAATGAGGTAACAAATGTTACCTCAAACCATAAAACTTTACATAAACATATGTTATGACTATGTTTATTATTCAATAATTATTTGTGTATACCTTGTCTGACAAACTAGATTGTAAGATTCTTAAAGGTAAGAACTATGTTCATATTCTAGCATGAAACTAAGCCATAAGTAAGTTTTTCAATTAATGCTTCCTGATAAAATGAGAATTTGCCTAACACTTTGGCTCATTTCATTGGTCTAAATGAAATGCCTGGCCACTCTGAATTTTAACTACATTCCTATCTTACTTGTAATAGTCAATTAGCCATCAGTTTTTGGAATCAAAAATTTGAAACATGATCATTCAAAGTCAGATACCTTCATTTTTACTAAATGGGAGTCCATTCAAAAGGAATTTGATGACATTACATGTACAAGCAACCAATTTTTGTCCCTGAAAAAGCAAAAACTACTGAAAGACTGGAAGTAAATCTGACTATCTCTACTCAGTGCTCTGAAATAACTTAATCAGACTAGCTATTTAGGTGCACCTGTCATTTGTTCTCATCTCTGATACTAATTTGGAATAATCTGTCCTGGCCTTCAGTTCATTCATCACTAAAATGAAGAAGCTAGACAAAGTTCTCTTCCAGAAATGTGTCTTTGACATTCTCCCCTTGCTATAGAGGAACAGGGTTGAGAGTCATTAGTTTAAAACAGCTTCCTTTCCATTCTACTTTCCTTAATGGAAGAGATCATAGAATCATAGAGTCAGAATTGGAGGCTTGTAACAAAAGATAAATTAAGAAACAAATATTTGAGTGAATGGATGAATAAAAAAAAAGCATATATTAAGTGCTTAGTATGTGTCAATACTGTGCAAATTAGGAGGGACATAAAAATAATTCTTGCCTTTAAAGAATTAACATTCTAATAGAGGAAACCACACATTGGGGAACTGAGGCCCAGAAATTTACTAGTATAACAAATGGGGTGGGGAGACAAAGTTGGAATAGATCCACACATCCTATTCAGGAACGGTAGCAAAGTTGATTTATTTGTGTATGGTTTATGGTTCCAGAACTGGAAGGAGAGAAGGTTAGAGTAAGAATAGAAAGACAAAGCTATTTGCGAGATGGTTGTGGAGAGAAGGAAATGAAGGAAAGCATAGCCTGGCTTTCCAGAATGGCAAGAGATAACCAGTAATTAGGAGAGCAGCCCTCCAGGGCTAAAGTTTCTCCAGGAAATGATCTCTGGTGTGGGCAGAGAGGGGGCTACAGAAGAGGTTATTAGAGAAGATGCAGAGAAGGTGTCTCATATGTTTGTTTCAGAATACTGTTGAGAATGTGTTTTGTCTTTTTTTTTTTTTTTAAACAAAATGATTCTCAGGGTTGCACTTGAAATAGTGATTTCTGCTAAGTGCATTTAAAATATGATCCATTCACGTATTGTATAAAGTAGCATATACTTATATTTAGTTTTAATTGGAGTCTAAATTGTGAAAATTTTAGAACCACGATTATAAGAGCTTGTAGAAATGGAGCAAAAGGGAGCCCCAGCCTGTGTCATATAAATAGAAGGTGAATTTGTTAAAATTTTATACCCCAAACTGCATTTGTTTGTGAGAGGAAATGATTTTAGCCAGTATGGGGAAAGCAGGCGACCTGCCACTCCCATAGAGCTAAAGAAATGAGTGTCTGCATTGATCCTGCACCAAGAGCTGAAGCAAGTTCCAAAGTTAAGATACTAAGAAGTCCACTGGGAATTCAGGTAAAATTGTCTGATAAATGTGCCATATGAGGCATATTAGTTATAGATAGTGGTATGCTGGTAGACATTTAACAATCATCTCTGTAGGAAAGGAGAAAGAGTAAGAAAGTTATACTCTTAAGTTTAATGGGTCTTAGTATTTTTCCATCACTCTCAAGTCTAGAAAATTAAAAACAAAAAACAAGAAATTCCTGATGTGCAGAATTTCGCAAATTTCTGAGGTGTTAATGTTCACATTGAAAAGTTAACAATCATCTGGTCCCCACACTCCTGATTAAATGCCTATTGGTTATAGGACAATATTTTCTTGAGTAGTAGTTAGATCAAAGAGCAACCCTGTAGAGACTTATATTTCAATTCAATTAAATTCATAGGATCAAAGAGTTGTAGAGGACTTAAAGACCATCTAGTCTAATCCTCTTATTTTTTAGAGATGGAACCCAGTTCAGAGAAATTGACTTGTTTAAGATCACATAGACCACATAAAAGTAAACCCAAGATTTGAATATTGATAGGTCCACTGACTTCAAGGGAGCTCTATAGCTCAGTGGATAAAGCTTAGAGTCAGGAAGTGCTGAGTTCAAATCCAGTTCCAGTCACTTGCTAGTTGTGTGACAATGCCTATGTCACGAGCTCAGTTCCCTCATATAAAGTGATGACGGGAGATGGTTTCAGAGAAACATGAGAAAGATATATGTGAATTAATGCAAAGTGAAAAGAGCAGAACAGAAAAATATTATAGGCGATTGTAAAAACAGACAACTTGGAAAAAGTCAGAAATGCTGAGCTATACAATGACCCACCATAATTTCAGAGGACTACTGATGAACTATGCTTTCCACTTGTTGACAGAGAGGTAATATACCCTGTGTGTACATGCACGTATGTGTGTGGTAAATATATAGATGCATGCGACCATGTATTGCATGGTCAATGAAGGAATTTGTTTGGTGTTCATGTTTGTAATCAGAAAATTATTTTTCTTCCTTTCTCCTGGTAGAGGAGGGGCAAGAGGAGGGAGAGAATGCAGATTTTAAAAGTAAATTGCAGTGAAAGACCAAAGTCATGCTATAAGTATATTTCTGAGAGACAGGCAGAGAGATCATTTACATGTGACTTAAAGGTGATGTGTACATGTAGGATTATCTTTTAGGTTTCTATCAAAAATATCTTTAATTCCAGGAAAAGAGGGATCAGACAACTGTTCCATAGCTTACCACTCCTGACTCCTAACAGGATTAGAGATAATACTAAGAGACATAATTCCCCTTTCAACCAAAAGAAGAGGAAAACAATTTCAGTCAGATCTCATTCTCCTTTGCTCATCCAGTTGCCTTTTGTTCAGTTGTTTTTCAATTGTGTCTGATCTTTTCTAACCACATTTGGAGTTTTCTCAACAAAAACACCGGGGTTTGTGCTTTCCTTCTCTAGCCCATTTTACAGATGAGGAAACTGAGGCAAATCCCAGGGTTAAGTGACTTGCTCAGGGTGCCATAGCTAGTAAGAATTTGGATTTGAACTCAGAAAGATGAGTCTCTCTGACTCCAAGCTGGCACTATCCACTATGCTACCTAGCTACCCTAGTTGTCTTTTGTCTTCTACCTTTTTTATAGCTATATGTAACTAGGTGAAGCAGTGAAAAAAGTGGTGGGCCTGGAGTCAGGTAAACTTGAGTTTAAATCTGCCCTCTAACACTTGCTTTGTGAGCTTGATAAGTCATTTAGAATCTATGTGTTTCAATTTCCCCATCAATAAAATAGAGATAATAATAACACTTATCTCCCAGAGTTGTGATGAGAAACAAATGATATAGTATTTGTAAATCACTTAGCACAATAACTAAAACATAATTGGTGCTATATAATTGCTAACTATCATTATTAATAACTAGTTCCCCTACCTTCACTAGAAGCTAGTACCTACCTTTGCCGGGTATTTTCCCCCTACAATAAGATTTTTAATTCTTTTTCCTACAACATTTCTCTTTTTAAAAGGTGATTGGCAATAGTCACTTTCAAAAGTGAAGATATAACAGTGGTAAGGAGGGAAAATGTGGCTATGTTCACTTCTTTTTTCTGTTTTTTCTCTCCCATGGTTTTTCCTTTTTGCTTTGATTTTTCTCTCCCAACATGATTCATAAAGCAATGTGTATTAAAAATAAATAAATTTTCTAGAGAAAAAATGTATGATTTCCTACACATAAATAACTCATCATTTAATTATAAAAGCATATATTCATTCAGTTGTACATCCATTTACTTAAACATATTTATTGAGCACCTACTATGTTACTTTGCTACCTTATATAAATAAGCTTCTGAATATAAATGTACATTAAGGTGCTCTTAAGTGAATGCATTTAAATCAATAGGTATTTATTAAGTGCTTATTAAAAAATTATGCTCTGCTGTTCATTTTAATCTCCCAATTTCTTTAGCAATTTCACTATATAGATACATATAAAATACATATATTCTCTGTATATGAGTGTGTGTGTGTGTGTGTGTGTGTGTGTGTATATACACATATACACACCTCACTGGGAATCAGGATCATAGGGTCTAGACAACTTTAGGAATTATCTAGTCCAAAAGTTCTTACCAGGAGCCTATGAATTAATTTTAAAATATTTTGATTACTATGTAATATAATGGGTTTCCTTTGTAAACTTACTTATTTAATTGTATGCATTTAAAGACATTATACTGAGAGAGGGTTCAGTATTTATAAGAAAGCCCAAAGGGTTCATGGCAGAAAATCATGTTAAGAGTCTCCAGCCTAAACAATAAATCGCTAAATGAGGAGAATGAAGAGAATATTCAGTTCATAACAATATTCAGTCATAACAATATTGTTTTAATCCTATTATTTCACAGGTAAGGAAAGCAGACTCAAGGTAGCCAACTGGCTTGCCCAGAATTACACAAGTTAGCAAGCAGGAGAGTTGGAAGATAAAGGCTTGGGGTCTAGCTCTGGTCAAATCATCTAACCTCCCTAGGTTTTAATTTCCCCAATTGTAAATGAGAGAATTGAATTAAATGGTATTTGAAGTTCCTTCCAATTCTAATATTCTAAGGTCTTTTATATGTGTGTGTGTTTGTGTATTGATATATAGATATAGAAGGGCTGTCAATAGTGATTGCCCTTAAGAAGCTCATCATCTTATAAAGGTTATAACTATAAGATACTATAATTTTCATAATTTTATGTAATTGTTATATGACTAACAACTGTAATGTGTGCATGCTTGTATACATATATTTTCTTGTTCAGTCATTTAAATCATCAATGACTCTATGACTTCTGTTGGGGTTTTCTTAGCAAAGATACTGGAATGGTTTACCATTATTTTACAAATAAGGAAAATGCAGTAAACAAGATTAAGTGACTTGCCCAGAGTCATACAATTAGTGTCTAAGGCTTCATTTGAACACAAATCTTCTTGACTCCATGCCTGATGTTCTATCTACCACATGATCTATCTGTTCATATACATACATACATACACATGTTCTTACTTCTATCTCTTGATCCTTGCATCCTTCAAAACACAATCTCATACACACACACACACACACACACACACATACACACACACACATGCACTTTATATTACTCAGTTTCTCTGTATTTGTGCACATGTTGAGACAGTTTGGTTATTCACTTTATTTAATCCCCACCTCTACAGATATGCTGGCTAGGACTAGTAAGACTCTCTCAGGGCTCTCATGAAAGACAGGCTAAGAAATTACCCAACAGGAGCCAATAAAGATACAGAAGTGATATACTGAGAGTAGTGCTTTTGGGAAATCATGGAGGGGCTAGTGCAAAATAATGGTTGAAGGTAGAAAATCAGATGAGAAGGCTATAATAGTTGTCCAGCCAAGGCGTAATTAAGATCTATACTCAAGTGGTACTTGTATACATGGAAAGTCAGGGCTGACTTTGAAATATTGTAGAGGTAGATTTGGCAATTAATTGGATATAGAGATTGAATAAGAGAAAGGAATAAAATGTAATTCTGAAGTCCTAAGTGTACATGTGTGTGTGTGCATGCACCTATCTACAGGAATGTATTCTATTTTCACTTTTTTGGTTTCTCTTGCTTCCTTCAAAACACAACTCTACCTACATGAGGTCTCTCATGATTCCTTGAGCTCTTAGCATGTGCTCTCTCTCCTCTCTCTCTCTCTCTCTCTCTCTCTCTCTCTCTCTCTCTCTCTCTCTCTCTCACTTTATGTTGCTTAATATTTACATAGTTGTACACATGCTGTATGTTTGTAGATAATGTAAGGTCCTTGAAGGCTAAACTGTTTCATTTTTGTCTTTGTATGTATATCACCTAGCACATATTTTGAACCTAATATGCATTCTTCAGTGTAATTGTATTACATACAAATATAACACATAATCACAAAAATCTCAAACAAAATAAATGAAATCCAGAAAACCTCAGGTAATAAAAAACATGATTAACAAGATTGAGACATATTTGCTCCCATCCACTCACCTCATTCCTCCCTTTTTTTGAAGCCATCAGGTTTAAGGTTGTTTTATATATATATTCTATAATCTTAAAGGGTGAAGAATTAACTGGCTAATGAGCAGAAATAATAACCAAAGGTTGGCATCTGAGAAAGAGAATCTATCTTTTTTTCCTTTGCAAGATGCACCATAGTTTATCATTTGGGGTTTATAGTACCTTAGTGGTAGTAAACTCATTAAAAATGAGAAGGATTAGAAAATGGCTAAAATAATAGAGCAGTGATTTGTTCTTGCTTTGGTTTCCTATTCCCAGTCCACAAGGCAAGGTAACTAGCAGTTTGTCTCCCAGAGAGAGGCACGCAATGCTTGTTCTCTTGACTTAAATGACAATTCACAGCATCAGTTTTGCTTGGTAAGTGGCATGTGACTACAGAACATAGTAATTACATGTTCCTGAAGACTACTTGGTAATTTGCACTTAATAAGACCAAAAATAATTACCCTGTACTCCAATCTAGAAAATATAAATAATCGTAAATATATGGTATTCACCATGTAATTACTTTGCCACTCCATGCTACTCTCCATAAGATTGAATGGTAACTGAGGAAGTAAAAAGAGTCATAACAAAATATTCCCTTCTTTTGCTTGATAAACTAAATCAGCACAAATACACATTTGCATTTTGAAGTACAACTTCTTAAATCCTTAAACACTGAATACAACATTATCTCTTTTCCTTCTCAAGTATCCCTAATGTGTTCTTGTATTTAATACATACTCTGCTACCTAACCTGTTGACCTTGAGTAGGGTGTTTCGTGAAGATGAATAGCATAAAGAACATTTGATTTTAAACCAGAAGCCCTGTCTGTGCACATGGAAAGGCAAGTCACTTAACCTCTCTAAAGCTCAGTTTCTTCATCTGCTAAATGGAAGTAATTATGCACACTCTATATAGAATTGTGAAGAAAGCACTTCCTAAACCTGTTAAAAAAAAAAAACATCAGTAGCAGAAGGAGTGGCTACAGGGCTTCTCCAGTGCTTTCTAACCTGTTGACTTTGAGCAAGTGACTTGGCTTCTTCATTTCCTCCTCCTTATAGCGAAGATACTGAATAGATGACTTCAAAGGCTTTTTCCAGCTCAGAATCTATGGGTCTATTTCATTTCTTAGACTCAGTTTCTTCATCTACAAAATGGGAGCGATAATCCTTGTCCCACTATCCTTATATAATTGCTGTGAAGAAAACACAATCAATGCAAATGAACATTTACTCTCTAAGTCTAAACTTTTAGTCTCAGAATGTTGCCTGGGAGACCAACTTGCCCAGAGTCACAACCATTAATACATTTCAGGAATAGGACATGAGACTTTGCCTTCCTCACTCCTGGACCAATTCTCTCTCCACTCTTCTATACTTTCACATGACCCATAAATATCTTAAAACAAGGGTACTGCTGAAATATCTACCTACAAGCATCCAATACTGTCATATTTCTATGCAAGTAGGAAATGCTAGGATTCATTCAACAATTACCACAGTTTTATTCACCGGGAAGTATAGTAGCATCTCCCTTTGAAGTCTGATTATTTGCAATTTCCACTTGTAAAATTACAACCTGGAAAAAAGATGCTCTGTGATACAACTCTGCATAACAATAATGATAGCTTACATCTCTGTAATGCTTTTCATCTTACTAAGTGTTTTAACTCTGTGCAGTTAGATAGTGTAAATTTTGCCACAACTATTTTACAGACAAGTCAACTAGAGTACAATGAAATTAGGATTTTTCCTCCAAAGTTCATGCTAACAAGTGTCAGGGGTGGGACTCAACATCACAACACAAGTCCACTGATTTTTTTTTTCTGTATTGTAGAATGTAGAATATTGTAGATGTAGCAGCTCGGCAAAATTCTAACTAAGGCAGAATTATTAGATTTTGCCCCAGGATGCCAGAAAATTTAAAGAATAAAGACAATACCATTTTAGTCCATTCCACTGCGGATCATCCCCAAGGTAAATTCTTACTTACCCAACCTCACCCTCAGCAAGTCTTATTTATATACAGTGCCTCTACCTCCAGCATTCCTGCCCTACAACTCCCTAGCCATGGCCAATCCTTTAGAAACTGATAAATCTAGTTGTGCCCTTGGCCACACTTCTTCATTCTCCCAGACACACACAGGTGAACTCACTTTTGGGCCTTCCTACTTTCCTGCCCTTCTCTGGGCCTTGCTCTGGGCACAAAAATCTCCTAGTTAAGCATAGGCATCTGGATTAGTCTTCTCAAATGTGCTCACAATATTTTTCAATTTGCTTTCTTCAAAAAGAAGACTGAAAATTATCCTCATGGACATACAGAGGGAAATGAGTTCACTAACAACAATTCATCTTCAAATTATGCCATCGTAATGGACATCAGGAATTATTAGTGCATTTTACAAGTATCACTTGTGAACAATGCAAAGGGTTACGGTTAGTAAGCATCTTGATGAGAGAAATAAACATACCTTGAACATGAATGTTAAATGAATCAGTCATTCTCTAACTCACTCATCTTTCAGGAGCATTAAGCAGTAAGTCTCCAGATTATTCCCTTTTCATATGTAAATTACTAATGAGGTCTGAGCAAACTTCTAAAACTCTTTAACTTTGGGTTTTGAAACAACACATACATCAACTAAGAAAAATGGGAAATACCAGAGAGATCTCCCTACAAAATGTTTTTGAACCTTTCATATTTAAAAAGTCATAGAAGACTTCATATCTGAGGTTGAACAAGTCTACGTTAGCCATATATGCCAGCTTGGTCCCACTGGTGAGAGGGAATAGGTCTGACAAAGTCTCATGGCCCGTCATGATGCTGGCTAATTGCCTGGGGCACTCACGTTTGCTACTTAGCCACTAGAGTACAGATGAAATGGGAATGTCTGTGCCAGGTCTAAGAAAATAGTAGAGACATCTTGCTGCTACTCCCTTTGCTTTCAGTGTATCTGACATAAAACAGATTAGACACATGACATGAGAATTTCCTGACTGTCAGAATTATTAGGCTCAGCAGTGAGTAACTGAAAGAAATAGTAAGATCTCTTTCTCTCAATAGATAGACACCTGGTTTAGATATAGACCTGTCAAGAAGCAAGAGAGTAGACCTGATTTCATGAAGTGCTAAGTACCAAAGTGTAACCGCTTAGACAATCTGGTCCCATGTGTGGGAAGAGGAATTTCCTCCATGGTATCACCTGAAGGGCCAGATTCACCTCAGGGAGAAGCTAGATGAAGGCTTACTGCTCAGAACCAGAGTTTGGTGCTGGGGGAGTCCAATAAGAGAGTAGAATGCATGCAAAAGAGTGGAAAAAGGAATGGATAGCCAGGAAAACAATATGGGCATCAGTAGTCAGAACAGTATGGGATTGCAAATGATCAAGCTAGAGGTCCAGCCTTGGAAAGAGGCTTCCACAGAAAGGAAGGAGTAACAGGAGGCAGCTTAAATTCTAAGGTAAGTGGTCAGGATATCCACAGGATATCTTGCAATGTACAACTTTAATAATTGAATCACTAAGTCCAACTTCCAAGAGGTCCCAATAAAATTAGGAAGAGTGAAATTTATAGAAACACTTTAGTTTAGGTCACTGTATTTTCTTTAAAATAAATGGGGAATTGGAGACTAAAAATAATTAGTTTTTAAATAACCTATAAAAATCAAATGCATCTTCACATTGGGCAGCTAGGTAGCATCATGGATAGAATACCAGGTCCAGAGTCAGGAAGACTCTTTAAATCTGGGCTCAGTCTAGCTGTATGATCCTGGACAAATCACTTAACCTTCTTTGCCTCAGTTTTCTCATTTTAAAACTAATTGAAGAAGGAAATGTCCTATGTCTTTTCTAAGAAAACCCCAAATGGACTGACTGACAAGTATAACATGATTGAACAATAACACTTCTTCCTTAACTGATCTTGAAACTTATTTTGGAAAGAGTAGGAAGTTCAGTGATAGTTTTTGAAGAACTTTCTATAATCAATCAAATTAATACTTCCCAGAAAATACATTTTAATAATTTCAAGAAGCCTGCTTGGAATAAATCTGAGATGTCCATAAGACAGCTTATATTTCAGTAAAATTAGAGGCCATCACAGTGTTAGACCCAGATAGAAGAAGGTTATATAAGAAGATCAATACAAGAAGGTCCAGCCTGCCTGGCCGGGAAAATTAATGATTCATGTTGAATATTAGATCAGGAGTTGAAGGAGAATAGTGGAAGAAAATATCCATCATAATTTAGGTGAAATAAATATCCATCATAATTTAGGTTAAATAAATCCCTGCCCATTAAAGTCCTTCTAGAGTAGAATGACTTGCATATGACAATATGCAATGACAATAGAATAGAATAGTTGCAAATGAACTAGGGTCTTGGTGTACAGGTCCAAAATAAGGCTGGGCAGTGGCATATATGTATACATATTCATGTCTATAAATACATATGTCTCAAATTAACACCATGCTAGAGGTCCCTCAAAGTCTCAGAGGGCCTGGGGAAAATCTAAGAGTTGAAGTTAACTTTTTGGTAACTGATGGGGTATTAATTCTGGGAATCCCAAATTCAAACTAATTTTCCTCCCTCTACCAGGCCTGTCCTAGGATTGGTCAGATCTTTCAGCCCCTTAGAATGAAATATTTCTACTTCTTCCTACCATGTCTTTTTTTCCATCTTTACTGCCAGAACCTTAACTAAAAAATGGCCCTCTCATTGGTTTCCCCAACTAGCATTTTGAATGCTTCTAAATCCTTATTAGCCCTGCTGAGTTGCCTCTTTTCAGGGAATGCTTCCTTCAACAAGGGGTAGCATTGTACAGTAAACAAAGAGCTGCCTTTGGAGTTAAAGGTCCTGGATTTGAATCCCAATCTGCTATTTAATACATATGTCTTCTTAAGGTCTCTTAACATCTCTGTGTCTCCTTTTCCTTATATGAAAAATGAGAGGTCAGTCCTTGGCAGAAATTTATTAAATACTTATAATGTGTGTTCGCTAAGTTCTGGAAATATGAATAAAGGCAAGGAAAAAAACAGTTCTTCTTCTCAAGGAGTTCATGTTCTTTTTTTTCATTTTTTTCAATTTTATTAAAGCTTTTTATTTATAAAACATATACATGGGTAATTTTTCAACATTGACCCTTGCAAAATCTTCTGTTTCAAACTTTCTCTTCCTTCCCCCCACCCCCTCCCCTAGATGACAGGTAGTCCAATACATGTTAAATATGTTGAAATATATGTTAAATTCAATATATGCATACATATTTATACATTTATCTTGCTGCACAAGAAAAATCAGATTAAGAAGGGAAAAAAACCTGAGAAAGAAAACAAAATGCAAGCAAACAACAGCAGAAAGAATGAAAATGGTATGTCATGGTCCACACTCAGTTCCCATAGTGCTTTCTCTGGGTGTAGATGACTCTCTTCATGACTAAACAATTGTAACTGGTTTGAATCATCTCATTGTTGAAGATGGCCATGTCCATCAGAATTGATCATCATATAGTCTTATCGTTGCCATGTATAATGATAGGAATTCATGTTCTAATGAGGAAGACAACTTATAAAAGCAAGTATGGGAAGAAGGGCAGAGAAAAAGGTTAAAAAGTTAAGATGGAGAAGACTAGAGGAATATAGTCAAAGAATATGAAAATATGTCTGCCCTTAGTGACTTCCCTAAATGGAGGTTATAGGAAAAGCCCTCCTTTCTCCAATCAGAAGGAGGAGCCCCAAGAGTTTGGACTAAATGACCCCAAAATTACCTTCATTTCCATGGTACCATTTTCTTATGGATCAAGGATACAATTTTCAAGCTAACTTCAAAACCAAATTGTCCACTTCTCTCATTTCCTTTATTCTATCCATACCCTCATCTCATCCTTGATTTATTTCATTTAAATTCTTTTATCCAATCACTCTAGCCCACCCCAAAGCTTTCAACCAATCACTGTACAATTAATTCTCTACTATATCATCAGCCCCAACCCAAAGTCTTGATAGACTTTATTTCTTGATAGATACTTTATATCTTGATAGATACTTTATTTCCATCATTAAAATGGGGTAACTGGGGCTTTACCCTAATATGACATAATTTGTAAGGGTCTCTATAGCAACCATCCCCAAAGTTTTCAATCCTCTGAGAATCTTTATAATCCAGTTCTTTTTCCAGCCACATCTCCTAGAGTTCCATTACTACAGCATCTCACTCCAAAGCCCCATCTTTCTCTCTGCAAGCCCAGTCTCACAAGGGTATGGGCAGAACTCTGAGAAAGGGGCTATTCCTATACCTCTATCCCCTGTACTCCAATTTAGCTCAACTATTTCTGCCCCAGGCCAAATAATTCCTGAGTAAGTTCTTCCACTTGTCCAACTTCTACCACAAAACCAGCAGTATTTCTCTTTTTCCCTCCTCCCCATCTTCTTGAAACTTGCATGTTAATCAGCCCCCATAATCTACAATAACTGCCTTTTCCCCATCTCCTGACTTCTCTTATACCTCATTTGTCTCATTATCCTATAATGTGGTCCTTTGCTAAACCAGAATATTTGTGGTCATATTGCATCTGACTTAATCATTCCCACGTGAATCCCATGGCCACCTCAAATACCGCTCACTCTTTTTCTTCTCTGCATATCCAATATCCACTGCCTTCTCTTCAAAACAGCTCAATATTCACCTTTTTCAAGAAGCTTTCTTTGACTAAGGTCACCACGCTCCAATTACTTCTTGACACTGTATCCCCTGAGTGTGGGTGCATTCATGTCACACTCTATCTTCTGTCCTTGTTAATAGTTTATCCAGCAGTAGTCCTCCCATTATTTCATTGTGTTTGCTCAATTCACTCAATTAGGCTGAAAGCTCCCTAGGGCAGGACCTTCATCCTCCATTTTTTTATGTGGTAGCCATCATCTCAAGCCCTGAAGACAAGCTGCACACAACAGGTTCTCAAATGGTGGCCCCTAACTACTCTTCCTGCCTTGAAATAATGTGCTTTTCTAGGGTGTATATGAAACAAACATCCATGTGCTCAGCAATTTAATCTGGTGTCTGTGTTTATTCTCTAGGTTAGCCTTATTCATAGATGGAAGAGAAGGCATAATTTGAAGGGCAGAAAAAAGTGTGATTTCCTTCTTTCTACCCCCCCACTGAACCAAAGCATCTCTCTTAGAAACCTCTCATGCTGCCTGAAATAGGGATTTATTCCTTTGAATTAAACATCATCTTTTTCAAACATGCAAATACTCTTGGAAGGGGGAATAACACCTTCAGCTTGGGTTTTTTTTTAAGTGTTCTGTATATTTTAAATAGATTATTTTGTCAAATCACTTTTTTTTAATAATTAGTTAAGAGCAAAGCACTGAGGGAAGAGCAACGATGAAGGGCAAAGGAGGGATAATTAGTGAATACCAGGTATGGTTCTCAGGAGGTTATCACTGAGCAGGGAACTAGAGAACAGAATCTTGAGTGTTCTGAACAGCTGAAAACTGGCTAACTGAAGGGGAGGGAAAGAAGAGCAGGGATTAGAAAGAAAGCCAGGAATGCCATATGTTAGCCCCATCAGGACTATCTATCTTGAGCTAAACATTTAACTGGGGCAAGAACGAGGTTTGCCCATTACTCGGCTCTGGGCAAGGATGAAGTTCACCCATTACTTGGCACTGGGCAAGGATGAGGTTTCTCTATTACTCGGCACTGGGCAAGGACGAGGTTCACCCATTACTCAACACTGGTCAAAAATGAGGTTCACCTATTTCGGCACTGGGCAAGAACAAGATTTGCCTATTACTCAATACCGCAAGAAAATAATCCCTCAAGAAAAGATTTTTTTATTATGGAATCTTAGAGACAGGAAAGACCTACCTCTGAGGTCATCTAAACCAACCCTTACCTTAAACATTGATTCCTGCTATAATAACCTTGGTTCTTTTGACCCCTGGAAATTTCCAAGGAAAGGGAAATCCCCTAACTCAGAAGGCCATTCCATTTTTAAACTTCTCTAATTGCTAGGAACTTTTTCTTATATTGAGCCAAAATGCCTCTCTTTGTAGTTTATAATCATTGGTCTCATTTCTGCCCAGTGGGACCAAGGAATAGAAATCTCTTCTCTCTACATAAAAATTCTATAAAATTTTGAAGATGGCAATTATTATGTCCCTTCTTCCATTCCAGGCTTTTTTTTTTTCTTCTCCAGGGTAAATATCCCCATTTCCTTCAACTTATTTTCATTTGAGTGTTTTCCTCTGAATTGGTTACCTTCTTCTAAATTCACTCTAACTTGTCAATGTTCATTTTAAAATTTAGTGACCAAATTGGAGAGAACTCCCTAGATTTAATAATCCTGCATTAGGGGTGATTTTGAGTAAGGCTCTAACCCCATGGTTCACTACATATTATACTATCCTCAGCCAGTCTTCCTCTACATTCTCCATCCCTGAAGCAGACCTTTACAGACTTGATAAAGTTTGTCATTTGTTAAATAAATGTTGATTGAATACCAGGCTACCTTACCATAAATAATAACCTTGACATTATTAATAACAGAGTAGATGACTTCATAAGGTCTCTCTCATTACTATGGTTCTAAATTTTGCTTTAAAATCATAAGGTTATTGATGAGATAATGTTTAAAATTCCCTTGAACTTTACAGATATAAAGAATATATGAATGCAAAGTGTCTTTATATCTACTTAGTTATATAAGCATCCAGCGAAATTGTTTTAATGCAGAGAGATGTGCATTGTTTGACTCTGTTTATGTCAACTCTAATCTTTTTTCAGATCCCACATGCAACCTGATGTGGCCTGACATATTGCAATGTACCTGTCACCTTGTCACACATAACCTGAACAAAGGTCCTGCTTGGCATTTTAATGCATGAAAATAAGAATTATTCATTATTGAATTCATCATATCCAGGCATTATAGAGGCAAATTTCACTAAATCAGTTATATTAGATTTAATAGAAAGATTTTAATAGACAATCAGCATTCTATTATCTCTGTGACTAAACTTGAGATTTATCTTTTTAATAAATGGGTGAGGACTGGATCTCTAATTTCATAGGTATAAGAAACTCCTGTGTATAAAAATTCTCTCAATCCATACAGGCCTTAGCCTTTTCTGAGACAGCTTGTGCACTGAATTTAAGAGTCACATAGCTACTGTATGTCAGAGGTAAAATTTGAACTCAGGTCTTCCTAGTTACAAGATCAACTCTCTATCCACTATGTTATACTTCTACTATTTTTTTAATTTAAGAAGACAACCTTATTTTAATATATTTACTATTAATAATATAATGTTTAATATGTTAAACAGAATCGAGCATAATTGTTTTCAAGTGGATTACATGCCTCATATTCTCCTGAACATTTCCAATTCTTGTGAATTCATAGAAACCTTGAAAAAGTAATGTTACTTAGGACATATTCCTAGGGTAAAACAGACAAAAACATAGTGCATTGGGAGAGCAAATAGAAGGCAGAGTTTTTCTGCTAAAGTATTGGACTTTTGCACAGATGTAAAATCCCAATCATAGCTCTAGCCATGTGTTTGTCCTTGTCATTTGTCCTTCGTTTTCTAAGAGGCCCATGACATCAGGGAGGGGAGGCCATGACATGAAAATGGATTGGATTTAAGTGAGGCAAGCTCAGTGCTTCAACAGGTCTCAATTTGACTGAGGCTGCACCCATTCAGAGATTAAGGATAGGTATCAATTGAGGGAAAGAATCTTCTCTTTCACATGCTTTAACAAATCTAAATAAATAATCGTTTCCTACAATACAGGAGATTTCTAATTGAGGAAAGAGGGGAAAAGAAAGCATACACACACACACACACACACACACACACACACACACACACATATACGCATACCCCTCATCATTTTCCAACAATAAATTCAAAATTTCTCATAATCTTTTGTCTATCTATTTATCTATTTCTTGTCTGGTACAATTTATTTATTTAGCATTTGATTTCTGTTGTTTCAACAACAATAATAAAATGAGGTATTGTTTTCATTGACTGATGACTCCTTACTGCACTGCTTTAAAGGAAAAGTTTTTTTTTTAATCTTTTCTTTTTCAGTTAACAAACTCTATTTTTTCTCTTTATATACCTTTATATATTAGATATAAGACATAACAAATTGCAACACAAATTGGTTGCGCTGATTTATACTTTTATTTTAGGAGAAGATTTTTTCATGAGTGAAAGAGGAATAGAGGGTAATAATGGTGATTTTTTAAAAAGAAGATATAAAAAAAAGTGGCAATGAAATATTTAAAAATACACCAAAGAAAACAAATGGAAATTGAGAAAAGGATATGAACAAGCAGAGTAATGTTGAAAATATCACATTAAATTTAATATATATGTTTTAGAAAAGCATGTTCTACTTCATAAATTCACTGTTTCATATGTAATACCCATGTTCATATATTAAATGTTCATATTTGTTAATAAGTTTCTAGTTTATACTAACAGAAAATGTTAAGATGATTCCCCTGGATGCTCCAAGAGACTCTAATGAGTCAACATATAATGAACATTTACAAATAGAATTGCTTCAGTTAAACTCTCTACTCTTGGGAGTTAAGCAACCCTGACCACTAGTTTCCCAAGAGGGAGACTAAAAAGTTATAATGATAATTGTAGTTCAGTTCATTTTATAGAGAATTATTTTATGTGCTACTCAGTCTATACAATGCCATTTAATTTATATCCTTTCACTTAACATAAGTACATTAAAGATGTTACTTTTTTAATCTTTGTATCTCTTTCAAGGGACAGCTAAGTGATACAGTGGAAAGAATGCTGGTCCTAGAGTCAGGAAAATTCATCTTTGTGAATTCAAACATGGTTTGATACAACCATATTTGGACAAGTCACTTAACCCTATTTGCCTCAGTTTCCTCATCTGTTAAATTGGCTGGAGAAGGAAATGGCAAACCACTCCAGCAGCTTTGCCAAGAAAACCCCAAATGGAGTTTCAGAGTTGGACATGAAAGAAAAACAAACAAAGACAACAATCTCTCTCAAATCCTAGCTTAGTATTTTATTCAGACTGCTTAATGAGTCTTTGTTTGAATTAAATACAGGAAATGGGAGAAGGGAAGGAAACAGTCTATACTGTTTCTCTTAACTATTATACTTGGCAGATCAGGTGTAGTGATGTAATAAGAATATTGGATGGGACTTCAGAGGAACTGGATTCAAATCTTGTTTTCACTACTTGCTAGCTTATTACTACAGTTAATTAATCTCAACTTCTTAACATGCAAACTGAGAGGGATGATTACAGGATCATAGATCTAAAACTGGAAGAATATTTAGAGGCTATTAAGCCCAATTCTCCCATTTTACAGATAAGGAAACTGATTGACCAAGAAGTAAGTGACTTACCTATAGTTACACAGCTACTCAGTGTCTTGGCAAAGACCTGCATTAGTTCTTCCTGATTCCAAGTGTAGTGATATATATATATATATACATATATATATATGTATATATATATATACACACATACACACACACATATTATATAATACTTCTCCAAGGATCCTTCTGTCTTTAAATCTTAAAATTCTTTCATGGAATTAACCATTGAAACAGGCAGCTAAGTGTTGGAGCAGAAAAAGTGCAAGAGCTGGAGTCAGGAAGACTTGCCCTCAGAAATTTCCTAGTTATGTGATCTCTTACTCCCTCAGTTTTCTTAAATGTAAAATGGAGATAATAATCACACCCATCTCTGAAATACTTATTGGTGTGTGTTCCTGGGAAAGCTTTTTAATTTAACTGCCTCAGTTTTCTTATCTGTGAAATGGGGGGGGATGACAGCAACTTCCTCCCAGATAAAATAAGATATTTGTAAAGCATTTTGTAAACTTAAAGAGTTACTTAAATGTTAATTGCTATTAATAGCATTATCTTTAATTAACAATTAAATATTGAATATTGAACAATAATTTAATTAAATAGTGATGGTAATAAACAACCTTAACATTAGAGTTGGAAAGGACTCTCATGTTCTTATGAGGATATATTACATGAGGGTAAAAGTAGTTCTGAATAAATGCCATTTTATATCGCTATTATCGCTATTTCCATAGCCCTTCAGATGGCCCATCTTATCAGTGCTCGGTTTCTCTGGTTAAAATGAATTCCTCCTAAACACAGCATTCTATAGAACAGATGCATTCACAAGTCCTGACCATGCAAGAGGCCATCTGTAAAGAAAACTTTGTTTTGGTATTTTGGTTTATTCTCTAACTGTATTTAAATGCAGCGTGAGATTTTCAAAATAAAATCTGACAGGTTTTGTACGAAATATGTCTGTGTTTGTGTTCTCCCTGTTTTCTCTAGAGTGCTTCCAGCAGGGCCTGGAAAGCTGTCAACAGGGGAGGAGGGCAGGCTAGAAACTAGAAGTCTCCAGGGCTTTAGGCCTGAACATGCAGGTTGAGGAAGTGGAAGATTTAAAGATAAATTATAAAGTCTGAAACCAGGTAAAGGAGAGGTCAAGAGTCAAAAGCTGACACAGAGTGGAGCTAAGAAATTTTGTTTCTGGGATAAGTAACACAAATTATTCCCAGGGCCAAAGGTATGAAAGGCATCCTCAGGGTTTATGGGGGGAAGAAGTGGAGGGGGACAGGGGATGAGAAGAACTGAAAAAAGGGGATAAGACACTACCACATGCCAAGAGATGGAGGGGAGATCACGAGAGTTCTAGGAGTAGGCTGCTCCTCCCTTCCTCCCCTTACTTTAAGGAATCCAGCCATTTGGTACTTCCTGTTTAAACTAATTATTTGTCACTAGGTGCTAAGATGATTTTTTTTTCCCTTCACATTTGGAGTTCAAGAAGTCTGATTATTAGAGAATTTGAGATACATTGGTAATCTTTAGAGCAAACTAATACTTTAGGAGAGGGAGCTTAAAGACAATACTCCATTACCACCAAAAACCAACCAACAAACAAAAAGGAATAGTATGACATTCAAACTGGAAGAAACTTTAGATTTTAAGGACGAACTACTCACGGGATCATTGAGCTAGAGCTAGAAGGAATCTCAGAGGCCATCTATTGTGTGTTTGGGTGATGGTGGCAGTGGATATTGCCTTTAAGCCCTCTTTTAAAATATTCCCAACATTTTAGGGGCAGGGAGGAAGGAATAAGCATTTATTAAGTACCTACTTTGCTTCTGGCACTGTGTTAAGCATTTTACACATATTATTCCTTTGATCCTCACAGCGATCCTGGCAGGGAGGCATTATTATTATTATTCCCATTTGACAAATGAGGAAATTGGAACAAACAGATATTGAGTGGCAAGATCCACAGCTAGGTAATTCCAGAGGCCCAATTTGAAATAAAATGGAAGATACTTTAAAATGTTTTTCTTTCTTCTTCTTCTTTTTTTTTTTTTTTGTTTATGTGTGTGTTCTCTTTTGCAACATGATTAACATGGGAATATATTTTGCATGACTTTATATATGTACTTGATATCCTATTGCTTGCCTTTTCAAGGTGTGTGGGAGGGATAGGAGAGAGAGAATTTGGAATTCACATTTGTAAAGAAAAAAAATACAAAGAAGAATGTTAAAGAAATTTTGCATGTGATTGAGAAGTATTTAGTGAAACAAAAACATATTTTTTAAAAATTTGGGCTATCATGGAGGTACACATGGGGATACCAGCTGTTTAAAGCAGTTGTGCCTAGTCTTGTGATTCTCATTAAGCAGCTGAGCAAAAACAGGGCTGGCTGCCCTTCCATCATTTCAGGAATAACCTGGTCTCTCAGTTCACCACCCCCACTTTGTTTAAGCAGTAATAATATCAAAATTTCAAAAGAAAGAGAAACCCCAAGGAGGAGGGAAGCAGAGGCTTTTCCAGGTAGGTAAGGCTTCTTCCCCCTCTTTTCTGGTAATCTCTTCACTTCCCAGTGACCTCATTTGAAGTTCACCCATTCTCTTATCACCTCTCTTGCAGCAGATCATGAAAAGAGGTATCAGGAAACTTCTAGTCAGAGGAAGTTCTTCTTCCTAGCACACAGACTAATCTTGGGCTAAAGAATGTTTGGAAAAGCAAAAGAAGGCAAAACTTCTTCTCTTCTTCTTCTTCTTCTTCCTCCTCCTCCTCCTCCTCCTCCTCCTCCTCCTCCTCCTCCTCCTCCTCCTCCTCCTCCTCCTCCTCCTCCTCCTCCTCCTCCTCCTCCTCCTCCTCCTCCTTCTTCTTCTTCTTCTTCTTCTTCTTCTTCTTCTTCTTCTTCTTCTTCTTCTTCTTCTTCTTCTTCTTCTTCTTCTTCTTCTTCTTCTTCTTCTTCTTCTTCTTCTTCTTCTTCTTCTTCTTCTTCATTTTTCCAATTGCAGATAAAGATATTTTCAGCATTCATTTTTTATAAAATTTTATAAAATTTAAGTTCCAAAATTTTCCCCATCTCCAACACCTCAGCATGGACAATGACAGCAAGGAATCTGATATAGGTTAAATATGTGCAATTATGATAAACATTTCCATATTAGTCATGTTATAACAAAGAAACAGAAAAGAAAACCAAAAACATTGAAAATGGCATGTTTCAATCTGTATTCAGTTTCTATAGTTCTTTCTCGTGAGGTATAGTGTTTTCCATCACAGGTGTTTTGGAATTATCTTGGACCATTGTATTTCTGAAAAGAACTGCCTCATAATTAATCATAGCACAATATTGTTGCTAAGATATACAGAGTTTTCCTGATTCTACTCACTTCACTCA
Organism: Sminthopsis crassicaudata; assembly: GCF_048593235.1. NCBI lineage: Eukaryota > Metazoa > Chordata > Mammalia > Dasyuromorphia > Dasyuridae > Sminthopsis > Sminthopsis crassicaudata. Next base: position 517,960,970 of record NC_133618.1, read on the forward strand.
ACAGTAATTCATGTAAGTCTTTGCAGTTTTTTCTGAAATCCCCCTGTTTATCATTTCTTATTGTACACTAGTGTCCCATTACATTCATATACCAACTTTAGCCATTCCTCAATAGATGGGCATACCCTCAATTTTCAATTCTTTGCCATCACAAAAAGAGCTGCTATAAATATTTTTGTGTGTAAGTACTTTTCCCTTTCTTATAAAATCATTGGGATATAAAGAAAGTAATAGTATTATTGCAAAGAGTATGCATAGTTTCATAGCCCTTTGAGCATAATTCCAAATTGTTTTCCAGAATAGTTGGATCAATTTACAACTGTACCAACAACACATTAATGTCCCAATTCCCCCACATCTTCTCCAAAATATATTATTTTCCTTTTCTGTCATATTAGCCAATCTGATAGGTGATGGGTACCTTAGAGCTGTTTTAATTTGCATTTTTCTCATCAGTGCTGATTTACATTTTTTTTTTTTAATTTGGCCATAGATAGTTTTAAATTCTTCATCTGAAAACTGCCTGGTCATATCTTTTGACCATTTATCAACTGGGTAATAACTTTTATTCCTATAAATTTGACTCCATTCTTTATAAAGAAGGCAAAACTTTTTTGTAAAAAATATTTTCTAATCAGAAACACTAGCTGTGAAAATTGTTTCTTCTTTCCTTCTAATTTTGGTTGCATTGGTTTTGTTTGTTTAACAACTTTTTACTTTAATACAATCAAAAGTATCCATTTTGCATTTCAATAAGGTTCTCTATTTCATCTTCCCTTATCCATAAATAGGACAGGTAAACTATTGTTTTTATGTCTATCTCATGTATGCATTTTGGCCTCATCTTGTTATACAACGTAAGATGTTGGTTTATGCCTAATTTCTGCCATATTTTCCAATTTTCTCAAGTTTTTATTAAATAAAGCTACAGCCTTTGGGGCTATCAAATAGTAGATTACCATTGTCAGTTACTACTGTGTCTTGTATACTTAATCTATTCCATTGATTCTCCACTCTATCTCTTAGTAGCGAATAGTTTGATGATTTGAGGCTTTATGATATGGTTTTACATCTGGTACAATTGTGCCATCTTCTTTTGCATTTTTAAAATTAATTCCCTTAATATTCTTGACTTTTTGTTTTTAATGAATTTTATTATTTTTCTAGCTTTATAAAATGCTTTTTGATAGTTTGATTGGTATGGTCCTGAATAAGTAAATTAATTTAGATAGAATTGCCATTTTATTGTATAAGCTCTGTCTACCCATGAGTAATTGATATTTTTCTAATTGTTTACATCTGACTTTATTTGTATGAAAAATGTTTTGTAATTATATTCATATAGTTGCTGAGTATCATTCTATTTCATTTTTTTGTTTTATTTTGAAATTGTTGCTACTTCTCTTGTTCACATAGACACAGAATTAAATTTGGAAAGATCCATCCTTCCAGTCTTCCATATTTATAACCTTAATATTAATTTCAATTCTTTCCTTCCTAGTAATAGTTTAAATATCAGAGGTCCTCAAGTAAGGAGGGATGCAGTAAGATAAGGGGGATAAAGGAGAGGAAAGGTTAGGAAAGCCATGATGGGAAGCAGATTATAACTGAAAGCTAGAGAGGTTTGCTTCTTCACCTCCATATTTTCCATCCTCTAAAAACTCCATTCACTAATCACTTGGTTACAGGTAAAAATCTTTAAATCTTCCTTGAGACCTTATGAGACTAGTTATTGAACTTCTCCATGATTCCCTTTCACATTGGGAGTGTGATAAATCAGGACTTCCTTCCTCTACCATGCAGTTAGGCTGTTTATTTTTCTAAAAACCAAAGTTATTGTGCCCAAAACATAGCACAGAGAGCTAAGATGGAAGCAAGTGTTTTTGAGTGGACATGAAGTATATTGAAGCAACTTCATATTCAGCTAAAGAGATAAAAAGTCTTATTCACATGGACATGGAGTCCAGGCCCTTCAAACTCAGCAGATATTTTAGAACATATATTTTGTAAGCTTGGCCACCTAAATCTGCTATAATTGAGCGCTGAATTTTTGTTGAGAATCCTTTTTATGCAATAACTAAATTAACTCCTGCTGAATGACCTACTAGTATTTCATCTCATTTAAATATCAAGGAGACATTCGTGAGTCAGGATAAGCAAGCCACAGGGATAGGATTATGGATGGGGTACTTCTGACTCAATGGACCAGAGCCCAAATCATCATCACCTTAATCTAGAATTAGCAGCTTAGTTTCTCTCCCAAACACTTTATCCTGCTAATTCTCCTCCATTCTCTTTCCTATCACTTTCCCCTTCTGTCACTTCTATCGCTAGAGTTCTAAGACTTCAGCTGCCAGCTTTTCCCTTATTGACAACTTTCCAAAGGCCAACTGTAAAGCACCATTTGTGAGAAAGCAAACTGAATCAAAACACAAATATATTCTAAATAAACTCCTATCTATTTTCATTGATTACTCTGCAATAAAACAGCCTAACCAGCACCTTCTTTGGTGCTCCAAAGTAAAAGAGATGAATTGTTATTTTGATGAAGTGATTTTGATGTTCTATTAAGTTTCTTCCAGTGGGTTTCTTACTAGATAGATTATGGTTAGTTATTAACAACCAAAGCACACAAGTAAGAGAGCAGGTAGTCAATATTTTTAGGATATATCCTAAATTTCTCTCCCATCAATAAAGAAATACATCTACTATATTTAAAAAGCAGTGATGATAGGTTGAGGGAGGAAACACTACATGTACACAATACCAAACCATTCTATTATTCTTCCTTTTCATTTTTTCTTTCTTTCTTCTACTTTTATTATTTAAATCATTAGATTGTGAGGTCTTTGAGAGAAGGGGCTATCTTTTGACTCCTTTTTGTATCCTCAGTGCCTGGCACATTTTTTCAGTCATTCAGTCCTTTCTGATCCTTCTTGACCCTATATATATATATATATATATATATATATATATATATATATATATATATATTGCCATCTAAAGGACTCTCAAAAGTCTTCTCTAGCATCACAATTTGAAAGCATCAGTTCTGTGGTATTCAGCTTTCTTTATAGTCCAACTCTCACAGCCACACACAGTTAGTAGAAAATTATAGTTTTGACTATAGGGACCTTTGTTGGCAAAGTGATGTCTCAACTTTTTGGTATTCTGCCCATATTTGCCATAGCTTTCCTTCCAAGGAGCAAATGTGTTTTAATTTCATGACTACAGTTACCATCTGAATTGATTTTTGAGTCTAAGAATATAAAACTTGACACTGTTTCCATTTCTTCTCCCTCTTATTTCCAGGAATCTTAGATTTTTTTAAATATTAATCTTCAAGGCAACTTTTTATACTCTTTCACCTTCATTAAGAGGCTTCTTAATTCTTCTTCACTTTCTGCCATCTGAGTGGTATTATTTGCATGCCTGATATTTCTTCCAGCAACCTCAATTCTAGTTTTTGCTTCATCTAGCTGGCATTTTGCATGATGTACTCTTCATATAAGTTAAAAAAGAAAGGTAACAATATGTCAAACTGCTTTTCCAATCAATTGTTCCACATTCAGTTCTAACTTGCTTCTTGATCTGCATACAATTTCAAGAGACAAATAAGATCTGGTACTCTCATCTCTTTGAAGACTTGCCATATTTGGTTGTGATTCCACATAATCAAAAGCTTGAGTTTAGTCAATGAAGAAGTCGATTTTAATGGAATTGCCTTGTTTTCTCCATCATCCAGACAATGTTGGCAATTTGGTCTCCAGTTCCTCTTCCTCTTCAGAAACCAGCCTACTCTTCTGATAATTCTCATATATTGCAGCAGAACCTTAAGCATAACCTTGCAGTTATGTGAAATGAACACAAGTATTTAGTAATTTGAACATTCCTTGACATTGGCCTTGAGAATGTAAAGTGATGTTTTTCATTTCAATGAGCCACTGTTGAATTTTCTGAATTCACTGACATATGGAGTGCAGCCCTTTAACAGCAACATCTTTTAGGATTTTTAATAGCTCAGTTGGAATTTCATCACCTCCATCAGCTTATTGTTAGCAATGTTTCCCACCCATTTGACTTCATATTCCAGGCTATCTGGTACTAAATGGGTAATCACACTATTGTGCTCATTGGTAACATTAAAATCTTTCTTGTTTAATTCTTTGGTATATTCTTGCCATCTCTTCTTAATCTCTTCTGCTTCTGTAAAATCCCAATGTGCACATAATAAAGGCTTAATAAATATTTATTGATTGATTGGTTGAAGAAGGAGATGATATCATGCCTTAATGAAGAGAAAGAATCAGTGTAAGCTGGACTGAAGGCATCAGGGTAAATTGGTAAAACTGAGACTTCCTGACTTCTAAATTAGTTCTTAACTCAGGCATCAAGGCAACGTTTCAAAATAAACTCTGTTTCTGTCCCTCTATGAACTCTTAGCTAGTCCTTTTACATGACAACTGCTGCTTTGGAAAGTCTAAAAAATTCTATCCTTAACTCACCATTTTCTCCCCCTCAGATTCTGGGCAAGCTAAGGGCATGCCCATCAACTGGTAAGGGGCTTAACTGTGTATACAAATGTAGTAGAATGCTTTTGGGCTATAAGAAATAAGGCAAAAGATGCCTTTAAAGAGATGTGGAAACACATATAGGAATTTGTACAGAGTGAAGTGAGCAGGGAGAGATGAACAATGTGTACTATAACATCAACATTACAAAAACAATTTGGAAGAATGATCATATACTGATTGGCCATGATTCCAGAAGACTCATAAATAAGAACACAGCCCACCTCACGTCCTAGAGATGATGGACTAATATACAGAAGAAAAAAATGTATTTTTGGATGCAACCAGTATAAAAATATTTTGCTTAACTCTGCATATGCAGAAGAGTTCCGTATTTCTTTTTTTTCTCTCTTCCTTTTCTTTTCTTTCCTTAATCCCTTCCCCATTTCATCTTCCTCCCTTTCTCCCCCCTTCTTTTTTTCTTTCTCTCTCTTTACTTCTTTTCTTTCTACAATGTGTAAGAGAACTAGGAGAGAAAAAAATGAATGATTCTTAACAAAAATTACATACATACATACACACACACACACACACATACACACATGCATTTATTCTTTTTTCCCCCTAACATATGGACAAGGATTCTGGATTTCGTGATCCATTCCTTGTAATTATAACATTGTCTTATATCTTTCTCTTCTGCTCTGCCCCATATCCTGAACTAATACAAACTTTGGTTATCCAAATGCCCTACCTCTGCTATCCAAACCTACCCAGATCTAGCCTCCCTCCTCCAGCCTCCCATCCAGTGAATGCTACCTTGCTAGGCATTGATCTGATAATCTGCTTAAAGTAATTAATGTGAAGGTGCAAATGAGACTTATCCTGAGGGGGAAAGAGATTTGCATTTTTAAAGAGAATCTTATTAAGTCAAATTAATATGTAATTACTGTCCTCATATTTTTAAAGTCTCCAAGCTTTACAAATTACTTCCCTCACTCCCACCTTATGTGGAAGATAATTACCATTTTATAGATGAGGAAACTGAGGTTCAGATAAGTTAACCAGTTTACTCCAGGTCATATAACTAGGGCCTAGAACTTTCATCTCAAATATTCTGACTTCAAGTCTAATGTTTTTTCCACTCTGACACACTACCTATAAATAGGTATAGGGCTTTGTGAGGGAGGATATTTTTGACTCTGTGTTCCTTGCCCAGTCAGACTTCTGAGGAAAGCCCCTAATTACAAGAGAGTAAAATACATAGAATTAGCATTGTAGTCTCCTTCCCATCCTTACCTTCTTCATCTTTCTAAGTAAAGTTCTTGGTGATCAGATGTAAGAACAAAAATCACCTTTAAGGAACTATCAGTCCTTGGACTATGAATTACACTAGTTCAGAGCTGTAAATCTGAGAGGTCAATAAATCTCCTATTTAGGCTTTTATAATCTCAGTTCAAACCCAGAAGCTGGGTCAAGTATTCTCTCAATGCAGGAGAAAAAAAGCATTCTTAGAAGGATCTAAGTGCAGGGAGAAAATGGTTTCAGAGGCAGTGTTATCGAGGATGTTTAGTATTTTCTGGTTAGATTTGGGTAGTTTGAAAGTTCCTAGTTTTAGAACGGAAACCCCCCCACACACACATTTTTAACATGTGGAGAAATTGATACCCAGAGATGCCCAAAGTGACTTAATTAATAAATGCTTTAGGAGGAATTCACACTCAGGCCTTCCTGGCTGCTCTATCTAATATCCCTCCTTTAGAAACAGGTACAGTTGAAATTGTACAAATTGGTACAGTTGAAAGAGTTCTGGTTATGGAATCACAGGATCTGCACACATCTGGCTTTCAGCTTTAATGCTAACAGCAATATAGGTGAGCATGGATAAATCACTTGACCTCATCCCTTAATATTCTTCTTTTTGAAGGGGAGAAGATTGGATTAGAAGGCCTCTTAGGTCCCTTACAATTATAGACCTGAATGTAATAATTTACTACTTCAAGGTTGTCAAAGTGTTTTTTTTTTCATTATAACTCTGAAGTAGATAATTCCCATTTTTTAAATTTTAGCTTTTTATTTACAAAACATATGCATGGGAATTTTTCAACATTGACCCTTGCCATACCTTCTGTTCCAACCTTTCCCTTCCTTCCCCTCACCTCCTCCCCTAGATGGCAGGTAGTCCAATACATGTTAAATATGTTAAAGTATATGTTAAATCCAATATGTGTGTGTGTGTGTGTGTGTGTGTGTGTAGTTATCTTGCTGCACAAGAAAAAACACCTGAGAGGCAAAACAAAAATGCAAGCAAACAATAACAGAAAAAGTGGAAATGCTATGTTTTAGTCCACACTCATTTCCCATAACTCTTGGTTTAGCTGACTCTCTTCATTACTGAACGATTGGAACTGGTTTGATTCATCTCATTGTTGAGGAGAGCCACATCCATCAGAATTGATCATTGTATAATCTTGTTGTTGCCATGCATAATGATCTCCTGGTCCTGCTCATTTCACTCAGTATCAGTTCATGTCAGTCCCGCCAGGCCTCCCTGAAATCATCCTTCTGGTCGTTTCTTATAGAACAATAGTATTCCATAACATTCATATAACTTATTCAGCCATTCTCCAGTTGATGGGCATCCATTCATTTTCCAGTTTCTAGCCACTACAAAGAAGGCTGCCACAAACATTTTTGCACATACAGGCCCCTTTCTCTCCTTTAAGATCTCTTTGGGATATAACCCAGTAGAAACATGTTGAGTCAAAGGGTATACACTTTTTGATAGCCCTTTGGACATAGTTCCAACTTGCTCTCCAGAATGGTTGAATGAGTTCACAATTCCACCAACAATGTCTCAGTTTTCCTGCATCCCCTCCAGCATTCGTCATTATTTTTTCCTGTCATTTTAGCCAATCTGAGAGGTGTGTAGTGGTATCTCAGAGTTGTCTTAATTTGCATTTCTCTGATCAATAATTATTAGTCCCATTTTATAGAAGAGGAAACAGTTCAGAAAAGTTGTGTCTTGTTAAATACTGTAAATGAAGTTGGACAGGATGACCTCTGAGGCCTCTTCTAGCTTTAAATCCTATAATTCTATTGCCCAAAATAGAATTCACCTTATATGTTATTATTCCAAGCCATTATGCTATCGATTCTACTTCAGCAGCCTCTGAAGAGCAATCCCCAGAGCTCCCAGAAAATGACATTTGTTCTTGTTCATCTGTCTCTGACTCTTTGTGACTCCACTTGGGTTTTCTTGGCAAAGACACTGCATTCTCATTGCCTTCTCCAGTTCATTTTGTAGATGAGGAAACTGAGATAAAAAGGATTAAATGACTTGTCCAGAGTCACACAACTAGTGTCTAAGGCCGGATTTGAATTTAGAAAGGGTCTAGACTCAGTAATCTACCCATTGTACCATCTAGCCGCCATAGACAAAGAATTGCTAAGACATAGACTCTTTAGTACTAATTGAATTATTTTATAAATAAATATTAATTAATCTAATAACATAGTAGCATAATAAGCTAGTATGATATAATCATTATATAGTAATAACCCATAACAAAGTAGCCAATTGGCACAGTGGTTGGCTCAGTAGACTTGGACTTAAGAAGATCAAAGTTCAAATCAAGTCTCAGACACTTACTAGCTGTGTAAACTTGGGCAGACCATTTAACCACTGTCTGCCTCAATTTCCTCATCTGAAAAATGGAGAAAATAATGATAATTACCTCCCAAGGATCTCATGAGGACAAAATGAAATAATATTTGCAAACGTTGAAGAACTTTATAAATATTAATTATTGGTTACTATTATTTTCAATAAGGAAAATGGAAACCCAGAGAATGACTTGTTCAAAGTTCATAGGCTCTTTAAATTTTTGTTTGTTTGTTTGTTGTAAACTTAGTATTATTAACAAGCATGGACATTTCAGTATATTTTTAAAGAGGCTTAAATAAGGAACATATTTAATACATGTTTGTTGATTGATAAATTTAACAAGACAAAAACAAAACTACTGCAATTTTTTTTCTTTTATTCATTAAAATGTTTCATTAAATGGTCTTTGGGGGATATCTATCACTACCTACTAAGCTAACACATACAATCCCAAAAGATCTCCCTTGAAACAAATATGTCTAGTATAGGAAAATAAATAAACACATTGGCTATTAAAAAAAAACCATAAATAGATCTACAATTGTGATGGACTTGGATCTTTTCAATAATGTGGTAATTCAAGCATATCCTTGTGGTGAAAAGTGACATCCACAACCAGAGAGAGTACTATGGAGACCGAATGTGGATCAAAGCATAATATTTTCATCTTTTTTTGTTGTTGTTTGTTTCTTTGCTTGTGGGTTTTTTTTTCTTTCTGGTGTTTTTTTTCCTTTTGATCTGATTTTTTACATGAAAAAGATGGAAATATGTTTAAAAGAATTGCATATGTTTAACCTATATCAGATTGCTTGCTGTCTTGTGGAGGGGGAAAAGAGGGATAAAAATTAAAAACACAAGGTTTTACAAAGATTAATGTAGAAAACTATCTTTATGTGTATTTCGAAAAATAAAATACTATTTAGAAATAGCATAAAATATAAAAATGTATATATAATATAAAAGTATATATAAAAAGTACTTTAAAAGATCTATTTTTGCATTTCTAGTTCAATATTTCTCTATGAAATGGTGGGAAATATGTTTTATTGCCAATTTCTTAAAGTCATTTTTCTTCACTGACCTTTCTGACCTGTCCTCAAAGTGTAACCTAACATCAGTACTCAGAGTTAAGGCTACTTAGATTACAAGAAGGAGTACCCCAACATAGAGTTTGAAACCCTAAAAGAAGGTGAGAGGTATTGATGGTAGGGGTTTTTTGAGGGGGGTTACTACTGTTCTGAATAATTTTGAAGAGCCTTGGTGGCTTTTCTAGACCTAAAACTGGTCCCTCTCAGTTCCTGACAGAGCTCAACTTAGCTATCCTATCCTAAGCAGAGTAATAGGAGAAGAGGATTTGATCATCTTCTATTAAAACACATGTTTATATAAAGCAGCATCTCAGATATCTTTGTCTCTTTCTCTCAGCCTCCATGTCTCTCACTGTCTCTCACTGTCTTGCACTGTCTCGTTTGTCTTTTTGTCTCTCTATCTCTGTCTTTCTATGTCTCTCTGAATTGCCTCTCTTTATCTCTATCTGTGATTCTGTGTCTCTTCCTTGTTTCTATCACTATTTCATGTCCCTAAGTCTCTGATATTATCTCTGTCTCTTTGATTAGTTTGTCTGACTCTGTGTGATTCTTTCTGTCTTATGTTTGTCTCTGTTCTGTCTCTGACTCCTTTTTTCTATCTCTCACTTTTTTTGTCTCTGTCTCTCTCTCTGTCTTTCCCTCTCTTTATCTGTCTCTGTGTATCTTTGTCTGTCTGTCTCTTTCTTTCTGACTCTGTTTCTGTCTCTCTCTTTCTCTTTGTCTCTTCCTCTCTGTCTGTCTGTGTCTCTCTCTTTCTCTTTGTCTCTCCCTCTCTCTCTCTCTCTCTGTGTCTTTGTCTCTGTGTGTCTCTCTCTTTCTCTTTGTCTCTTCCTCTCTGTCTGTCTGTGTCTCTCTCTTTCTCTTTGTCTCTCCCTCTCTCTGTCCCTCTCTCTGTGTCTTTGTCTCTCTCTGTCTCTTTCTCTCTCTTTCCCTCTCTTTATGTCTTTCTCTCTGTGTCTTTATCTGTCTCTGTGTCTCTCTCTTTGTCTCTCCCTCTCTCTGTCTCTCTCTGTGTGTCTCTTTTTCTCTCTTTTCCTCTCTTTATCTCTTTCTCTCTGTGTTTCTTTGTCTATCTCTGTGTCTCTCTCTCTTTGTCTCTCCCTCTCTCTGTCTCTCTGTGTCTTTGTCTCTCTGTGTCTCTTTTTCTCTCTTTTCCTCTCTTTATCTCTTTCTCTCTGTGTGTCTTTGTCTGTCTCTGTGTCTCTCTCTTTCTCTTTATCTCTCTCTCTCTGTCTGTCTCTGTGTCTCTTTCTCTTTGTCTCTCCCTCTCTCTGTCCCTCTCTCTGTGTCTTTGTCTTTCTCTGTGTCTCTTTCTCTCTCTTTCCCTCTCTTTATCTCTTTCTCTCTGTGTGTCTTTGTCTCTCTGTGTCTCTCTCTTTCTCTTTGTCTCTCCCTCTCTGTCTGTCTCTGTGTCTCTCTCTTTCTCTTTGTCTCTCCCTCTCTCTGTCTCTCTCTATCTCTGTCTCTCTCTGTCTTCTTCTCTCATTTTCACACACACATTCAGAAGTCAAAAAATGACCTTCCCCTCTTTAGAACATTCATAACAAATTGTTGTTCTGTTCACTTATCACACTCCCTTTAGTCTTAAAGTAATATATGTTTATGTATCCAGCTATTTAGGTAGTAGATAGTGGGCAGATGTAGAATTTAGCAAGACCTGCCCCTGACATATACTAGCTGCTCACCTGAGGGCAGGTGACTTAGCTTTTGGAGCCTCATGAAACTCTCCAAGATGAGCTACAAATGAATTCTAAGCCTGGGAATTCACCATGCTGATGAATCACAGCTTCACTTTCCCTACCCCCATCTTTTTTCCCTATCTAAGCTCAGTGGATGATAAGCTCCTTGAAGTCAGGGACTGCATCTTATTTAACCTTATACCTCCAGAGTGTTTAATATAAATATGACACAGGAGGGGATAAATAAAAATTTTGATATTTCAGCATTTTGTGACCTACAAGGAAAGGGTTAAGTAGGAGATGGTGAAGAATAGTCCAGTTCTATCACCCTGGTGGGATTAAAAATAAGATGTGTCCTCCTGCCAATGTCCCACTCAGAGAGAAACCAGCAGTCTCCGTCTTGCCCTTCTCTAAAGCAGCAGTGAGTCAACTGCTATTTAGAGTGAGACAGGGCCTGAGGTTACTACATTTACTTTTGGCTCAGACAACCTGGACTAATTCTGAATCATCCTTTGTGGTTGGGTCATCTTGATGAAACTGAATTAGTGGGAGAAAACAAAAAAAGGAGAAAAATCCTTGTTTTCTTCTGTGCTAATTTCTACCATGTTAAATATGGCTGTCCTAGCCAATGATCATGGAGTCTGGTGTCTATGATTAGCCATTTAACTGTGTGGTAATTGCAAGCTAAATAGAGTAGTGTTTACAACAAACCCCTCAGTTAGGAGAGGGAGGCTTCCTCCAATTACCTTCTATGAAAGTGGAATAAATAAAAATTTGCTTTGGAGAAGGGCCCTTCAAGAAAATTATACATAGATGATTGGGAATTTTCTCTTTTGCCTATGGAATAGGTCCACTGCAGTAATGGCAATGTAATTGTAGTGATGGTCTGTAATATTTTATATCTTACTACTATTTATCCAAACCGTATGGTACATCACTTTGTTCTTTATTAAAGGTAACGATGTCTGCTTCTGACCGTTATAAATTTCATCTTGACAGGCCTGTGACAGGATAGTATGATGAGTGATGATCTCCCAGAATATAAGCAGGCCTGAGATCATTAAAGATAGGGCCCTGGCAGCATAGAAATTATAGAAAGGTTGGCTTGTCCTCCGGACATTCTGGCCTCCAGCCAGAGCAGTACCATTCTATGCTGTGATATGTCCTTGTCTTTAACCATTCTAAAATGTCTGGGCACCCCTCCCACACCTCCAGGTACTACAATGGATAGAGTGCTTGAAGTCAGGAGGACCTGAGTTCAAATGTGACCTCAGATATTTTACTAGTTGCCTATTACTTAACCTCTATCTGCCTCAGTTTCCCTATCTGTAAAATAGATTTAATAATAGCTTTTGCTTTTGTAAGACTGTGTGTTCTAAATTCTAGGAAAAAAATATAACTTTTGCTTTCCAAAGTTATTGTGAGGATCAAATGAGATAATAATACTAAATAATATATATATATATGTCTGTATGTACATAAATACATGTATATCTATACCTATATCTGTGTATATGTGTATGTTTATTATCATAACCTGGCATTAAAGAGATAGCATGGCAGTGATGTTAAGGATATATGGGGGTGCCAAGAGATTAGAAGCAGAAAGACCAGTTAGGTCAAAGAGGAAGGGAATAAGCATTTATACAGCACTTAGTATGTGCTAGATACTGTGCTAAATGCCTTTTTAAAATCACAGATATATGTATATATACATATATACTTATATAATATTATAAAAGTATACACACACATACACACACACACACACACACACACACACACACACACACACACACACATATATATATATCTTTCCCCCCTCCATGCTCTAGAACCAGGCAGGAAAAGATTTATACCCTTGAAACCAATCAGATCATTTACATGAATGCTTATTAAGACCTCGGGTCTGGAATATTGCTTAAAGACACTTAAAAAAAAAAATCTCTTCTCGAGTCTTCTCCATATTTAGAATAAAATGAAGCTAAGCAAAGCTATGCCTGAGGAAAGTTAACTTCTTACAAGCAGAGTTTTGCTATCTCCTGTCTGGCAAGAGGAAAAAGATGTTTTTAAGACTTCCCAAACATTGAAAGGCAGTATTTGTTTTTGCAAAGAAGCTGATGCAACCTCATTACCTTTTTTTGCTCCTACTGCCTAACACATAGTTCAGTACCTGAACTCATCTAGGACGCTCCTAACTGGGACAGCTGGTGGCTCTGGTTAGAGTACTGGTCCTGGAATTAGGAAGACCCAGATTCAAACCTGACCCAACAGTATGATTCTGGGGAAATCATTTAACTTTTATATGCCTCAGTTTCTTCAAAAGATGTAATAAATAGTGTAAAATCCTGTTGTAATATAGTGATGATAATATTAGCATCTACCTGACAGAGTTGTTATGAGGAACAATTGAGGTAATTTTTGTAAAAGTGTCTAGCACACAGGTGCTCTACAAATGCTCATTCCTTCCTTGCCTTTCCAATGGTCTTTTGCCTCTAATCTCTTTACCTTCTCCAATACATGCTTCACATCACTGCTGCACTGTGTCCTTGATGACATGATGTCATGATACTCCCTGGTCAGAAGCCTTCAATAACTTCTCATTGCCTACTGAATTAAGTTTAAAATATTTACCTTAACATTCAAGTCTGGGTCCTGATAGGAATATGCTGGCAAATGTTTAATAACCACATCTCTGAAGGAAAAAAAATGTGTATGCCCGATATTTGTAAGTTTAATTTGTATTTTTTCATTTTTCTCCATTACTTTCTTAAATATAGACAATCGACAGAAAAAATAAACCAAACTCTAATTTGTAGCTTTTCTGACTCTTGAGGTATAAATGCTCAACAATGACCATTTAACAAAGAGCAATCTTGAGCTAATTCTATCTTTTTAGCCTTAATTCACATCCTCCATTTTTCCCATTCCATATTCCAGGCACTACTCATTGTTCCATGATCCCTTTCTCTATTCCTAAAATTAAGTCCCTTCACATCTTTACCTGTTGAAATCTTTATCTTCATTCAAGACTCAATTCAGGTGCCATCTTCTTCTGATCATGCTGGCTAGAAGATCCCCTCTTCCTCAACTCTCTTTTGCCACTTTGTTTATGGTAGGTTGGTAGATAGATTCTAAATTGTAAAATGATTATTTGTGTACAGGTCTCATAACTATACATTTAGATTTTAAATCCCTCAAGGATATGGACTATGAGATTTTCTGTCTTTATATCTTCAGTACCTAACACAATATATCAGCATAGCTTGACCATAATAACTACTTGACACATAAAAATACACTAGACTTGAATACACTAGAATGGAATGGAAAAGCAACAGAACAGAATAAATAATTGTTGTTTAATCAATTGGTCGGATTTGACTCTTTGTAATTGATCATATTTGATTCTTTGCGAACCTATTTGGGATTTTCTTGGCAAAGATACTGGAGTTTTACCATTTCCTTTTCCAGATGAGGAAACTAAGGATTAAGGATTTGCCCAAGGTCACACACAGCTAATAAGTGACTGAGGTCCCATTTGAACTCAGATCCTGCTGATTGCCTGGCAGCACCTAGCTACACCTACAAAATAAATGATAGAATTCAGTTTTCCCAATTTTCTTTCCTTGTTGGGGCAATGGACAGAAATACTTTTGCTTTAATCTGTTATTCTAATTCCATTTTCTCCTTTTTAGACTCTCTCTCTAATCCCAGAATAAAATTGCTGTTCTGAAACTAATAGGTCTAACACATGATTCCCAAGTTAAAAATTTCTACATATATGCCTCTCAGGAATAATATGCATGCTCCAAAGACAAGGATGCCCAAAATAAAGATAAGTTGTTTATAAATCCATTTTCCTGGTTTTATTAAATGTTCCACTTAAGTACATTTTAAAGATGAATCATTTACAGGTCTGTGCACACTGCCTCTTGCCCCCATGGAAGAAAAAGTTGTTTAAAACCTTATGATAGAAAAACAGAATAGTGTAGCCATGGGCGAAGTGAGTTTGTGTTTTTTTTCTCTCATTCTTTACTGTTATATCAAAATGAATTTAGTTCAGTTTATACCTTAAGAACATACTATGAAAAACCCCTCAAACACATGGCAAAAAGAAATAATGTACATGTCATGTGCTATATAAAACAAGGGATGATGACTGAACTATCAGAAATGAAGAAAGGGATGATTTTGGAGAGCTGCAATGATTTGAGGCTACAGTCCAAAAGAGAATTTGGGACTAGGGAGGAGGATGGGAAAGATAAAGACAGTGAGATAGAGAGAGAGGATGATGGAGGGGAGAGGGAGAGGGAGATAAGAAAGAGAAGGAGGGAGAGACAGAGATAAAGGAGGGGAGGAGGAAGAAAGAAAGAAAGAAAGAAAGAAAGAAAGAAAGAAAGAAAGAAAGAAAGAAAGAAAGAAAGAAAGAAAGAAAGAAAGAAAGAAAGAAAGAAAGAAAGAAAGAAAGAAAGAAGGAAAGAAAGAAAGAAAGAAAGAAAGAAAGAAAGAAAGAAAGAAAGAAAGAAAGAAAGAAAGAAAGAAAGGAAAGAAAGAAAGAAAGAAAAGAAAGAAAGAAAGAAAGAAAGAAAGAAAGAAAGAAAGAAAGAAAGAAAGAAAGAAAGAAAGAAAGAAAGAAAGAAAGAAAGAAAGAAAAAAAGAAAGAAAGAAAGAAAGAAAGAAAAAAAGAAAGAAAGAAAGAAAGAAAAAAAGAAAGAAAGAGAAGGAAAGAGTGTGTGAGAGAGAGGCAAGGGAAGAGGGAGAGGGAAGAAGACACACACACAGAAAGACAATCAGACAGAGGGAGAGGAAGAGAAAGAGAAGGAAGAAGAGATGGAGAGAGAATTGCCATGACAGTAGAGTCATCAAGCAGAGCAGGAGTTCAAATTAGGTGATCACACAAGAATGGGCAAACATGAACAATTACTAGAAAGAGTATAAAGTAATGGGATGAGCTAAGGTAAGAAAAGGAGAGTGAAAGACTGAGAGCATGATTCAGAGCTATCCACTGAGTGACAGGATCCTTCACTCATCATACTCCAACAAAGGTTTGATGGAACAGGATTTTGCCAAACACACCATCTTTTCTTTTTCAAAGGATTAAATAAATGAAACATTGGGACTGATATGAAGTTAGAGACGATCACAACTCAGAAAACTAAAATCATATAGATAGCAAGATTCCCTACATGTTCTTTCTGGCCCCAAATACCCGAACCATATCAGTATTGTGAAGTCCTAGGTTACTCTCTAAGAGCAGAAAGAAGAAAATCATTTCCCCTTTATTTCCCCACTTAATGGTATTTTATTTTTTTCAATTACATATAAAGTTAGTTTTCAACATTCGTTTTAGCAAGATTTTGAATTGCAAATTTTTTCCCTGCCTTCCTCCTTTCTTCCTCCCCAAAACAACAAGCTATCCAATGTAGGTTATACATGTGAAATAATTTTAAACATTCCCACATTAGTCATGCTGTGAAAGAAGAATCAGAACAAAAGGGGAAAACTAAGAAGAAGAAAAAACAATTTTTAAAGTAAAAATAATATGCTTCAATCTACATTCAGTCTCCATAGTTCTTTCTCTAAATGCAGATGGCATTTTCTATCTCAAGTTGATTGGAATTGTCTAGGATCACTGTACTGTTGAGAAGAAATTAGTTTATCATAACTAACCATTACACAATGCTGCTGTTACTATATTTAATATTCTCCTGATTTTGCTCACTTCACTCAGCAGCAATTCATGTAAGTCTTTCCAAGTTTTTATGAAATCTGCTTATCATTTCTTATAATACAATCATATTTCATTACATTCATTTATCACAACTTATTCTGCCATTTCCCAATTGATGGATGTTCATTCAATATTCAATTCTTTGCCACAACAAAAAGAACTGCTATAAGTATTTTTATACATGTGGATCCTTTCCCCTTTTTTTATGATCTCTTTAGGATACAGGCCTACCAGTGTTGTTGGTGGATCAAAGGATATACAAAGTTTGATTGCCCTTTGGGCATAGTTTCAAATTGCTCTCCAGAATGATTGGAACATTCAACTCCACCAACATTATGTACTAGTGTCCCAATAATTTTCCCATATCTTCTCCAACATTTATAACTTTCTTTTTCTCACATCTTAGCTGACCTGAGCAGAGAGAGGTAATACCTTAGATTTGTTTTAATTTGCATTTTCCTCATAATAGTAATTTAGAGATTTTTTTTCATTTGACTATAGATATCTTTAATTTCTTCATCTGAAAACTGCTTGTTCATATCTTTTGACCACTTATCAACTGGATTTGACTTGATTCTCTATATGTTTGAGAAATGAGGCCTTTATCAGAAATATTGGTTGAAAAATTGTTTACCAACTTTCTATTTTCCTTCTAATCTTGGTTGCATTGGTTTTATTTGTGCAAAAAAATTTTTTTTTAGTTTAATGTAATCAAAATTATCCAGTTTGTCTTTCATACTATTCTCTTATTTCATCTTTGGACATAAATTCCTCCTTTCTTCAAAAATCTGACAGGTAAACTATTCCTTGATCTCCTAATATGCTTATAGTGTCACCCAGGGGTTCTCAAACTACAGCCCGCAGGCCAGATGCATCCGCTGAGGACGTTTATGTGCACCACAGGGTTATGGCAAATGGGCTGAGGGGCAGAGACAGAATGTGAGCTTTTGTTTTACTTTTGTTTTTACTATAGTCCAGCCCTCCAACAGTCTGAGGGACAGTGAACTGCCCCCCCCAAATAAAAAGTTTGAGGACCACTGGACTGTCACCTTTTATGTCTAAATCATGAACTTATTTTGACCTTATCTTGGCATGAATGTCACACATGTTAGTCTATGCTGAGCTTCTGACATACAATTTTCCAATTTTTCAATCAGTTTTTGTCAATTGGTGAATTCTTATATCAGAAGCAGGAGCCTTTAGGTTTATCAAACTGTAAATCACTATAGCTTATTACAACTTTATGTTGGGTACCTAATCTATTCTACTGACCCATCACTGTGTTTCTTTGCCAGTGCCAAATGGCTTTGATGACTCCCACTTTATAATACATTTTTATATCTGGTACAGATAGGCCACCTTCCTTTACATTTCTTTCATTAATTCATTTGATAGTCTTAACCTTTTTTTTCTTCCAGGTGAATTTTGTTATTATATTTTCTGGCCCTGTAAAATATTTTGGCAATTCAATTGGTATAGCACTGAATAAATAAATTCATTTAGTTAGATTTGTCTTTTTTTATTATATTAGTTCAGCCTATCCATGGGCAGTCAATATTTTTCCAATTACTTAGACCTGACTTTCTTTGTGAGAAAAGTATTTTGTAATTAAAGTCATATAGTTTCTGAATTTATCTTGACAGAAGGACACCTAAATATTTTATATTGTCTACAGTAATTTTAAAAGGTAATTTCTCTTTCTTTTTCTTACTCTTGGGCTTTGCTGTTTTTTTGTCTTATAATAAATTGCTATAATCTCTTTGCTAATATTTTGTTGAAAGTTGTTGAAACAATATTCATTAGGGAATTTGGTCTGTAATTTTCTTTCTCTGTTTTGGTTCTTTCTGGTTTAGGTATCAGCACCATGTTTGTGTCATAAAAAGAATTTGGCAGTACTCCTTATTTGCTTATTTTTTTCCAAATAGTTTATGTAGCATTAAAATTAATTGTTCTTTAACTGTTTGGTAGAATTCACTTGTAAATCCATCTGACCCTGTATATTTCTTCTTAGGGCTAATAACTTTTCTTATCTTTATTATTGATGCCTTGTCCAATTTCTTTCTTTTTCTTTTTTTTTATTAAAGCTTTTTTTTTCAAAACATATTTATGGATAGTTTTTCAACATTGACCCTTGCAAAACTTTGTGTTCCAAATTTTCTCCCCCTCTTCTCAAACCCTCCCCTACATGGCAAGTAATCCAATATATATTAAATCCAATATATATTAAACACGTGCAATTCTTCTATACATATTTCTATAATTATTGAAAAATCATATCAAAAAGGAAAAAAATGAGAACAAAAATAAAATGCAAGCAAATAATAACAAAAAGAGTGAAAATACTATGTTGTAAACCACATTCAGTCCCCACAGTCCTCTTTCTGGGTACAGATGGCTCTCTTCATCATAATACTATTGGAATTGGCCTGAAACATCTCGTTGAAGAGTCATGTCCTATAGAAATGATCATCATAGAATCTTGTTGCTGTGTACAATGATGTCCTGGCTCTGTTCATTTCACTCAGCATCAGTTCATGTAAGTCTCTCCAAGCCACTCTGAAATCATCTTGCTGATCAATAATATTCCATAATATTCATATACCATAACTTATTTAGCCATTCTCTAACTGATGGGCATCCATTCAGTGTCCATTTTCTTTCCACTACAAAAATAGCTGCTGCAATCATTTTTGCACATGTGGGTCCCTTTCCCTCCTTTAAGATCTCTTTGGGATACAGATCTAGTAGAAACACTTCTGGATCAAAAGATATGCATAGTTTTATAGCCCTTTGGGCATAGTTCCAAATTACTCTCCAGAATGGTTGGATCAGTCCACAACTCCACCAACAATATATTAGTGCTCCACTTTCCCCACATCCCCTGCAACATTTGTCATTATCTTTTCCTGTTATCTTAGCCTATCTGAGAGGTGTGTAGTGGTACATCAGAGTTGTCTTAATTTGTATTTCTCTAATCAATAGTGCTCTAAATCACTTTTCATATGGCTAGAAAGGGTTTCAATTTCTTCATCTGAAAATTGTTCATATCCTTTGATCGTTTATCAGTTGGAGAATGACTTGAATTCATATAAATTTGAGTCAATTCTCTATATATTTTAGAAATGAGGCCTTTATCAGAACTCTTGAATGTAAATTTTTTTTTCCCAGTTTATTGCTTTCCTTCTAATCTTGTTTGCATTGGTTTTGTTTGTGCAAAAAGTTTTCAACTTAATGTGATCAAAATTATGTATTTTGTATTCAATAATGTACTCCAATTCTTTGGCCAAAAATTCCTTCCTTCTCCACAGATCTGAGAGTTAAACTATCCTTTGTTCCTCTAATTTGCTCTTTATATCGCTCTTTATGTCTAAATCATGAACTCATTTCAACCTTATCTTGGTATACGGTATTAGGTGTGGATCAATGCTTAGTTTCCACCATATTGATTTCCCATTTTCCCAGTACTTTTTTGTCAAATAGTGAATTTTTATTTCAAAAGCTGGGGTCTTTGGGTTTATCAAACACTAGATTACTATAGTCATTGATTACTTGTCCTATGAACCTAACTTATTTCACTGATCGGCTACTCTATTTACTTATCCAGTACCAAATGATTTTGATGACTGCTACTTTATAAGCAGGCCACCTTCATTTGCATTTTTTTCATTAATACCTTTCAAATTCTTGACTCATTTTTCTTCCAGATGAACTTTGTCATTATTTTTTCTAGATGTATAAACTATTTTGGGGGGAGTTTGATTAGTATGGCATTGAAAAAGATTAATTTAGGTAGTATTCAATTTCTTTTTTCAAAAATGGGTTTATTTAAGAATTTTATTTTCTCTTCTGTTAATTTATACAATATATATTTTTAAATATTCATACATTTCACTTACATTGTCAGATTTATTGGCATACACTTGGTCAAAATAGTTCCTAATTATTGCTTTAAACTTTTCTTCATTGATAGTGAATTGACTCTTTTCATTTTGGGATACTGGTCATTTGACTTTCTTTTTTCTTTTTCTAATCAAATTAACCAAAGCTTATCTATTTCATTGGTTCTTTTCACAAAACCAACTCTTAGCCTTATTTATTAATTCAATAGTTTTAAATTTTATTAATCCTTTGATTTTCAGAATTTCTAATTTGGTATTTAATTGGGGGAGTTAATTTGTTCTTTTTCTAACTTTTTTAGTTGCATGTCCAATTCACTGATCTTCTCTATCTTTCTTTTATTCATGTATTAGAGATATAAAAGAACTACTTCAACAGCATCCCATAAGTCTTTGTATATTGTCTCATTATTGTCATTCTCATGAATGAAATTGTTGTTTCTATGAATGATTTCTTGTTTGATCCACTCATTCTTTAGGATTAAATTATTTTGTTTTTAATTAATTTTTGGCCCATTTTCCCATGGCCTTTTATTACATGTAATTTTTATTGCATCATGATTTTAAAAGTAAAAATTTAATATTTCTGCCTTTCTGCATTTAATTGTGAGTTTCTATGTCCTAATATATGGTCTGTTTTTGTGTAGGTTCCATATACCACTGAGTAAAAAGTATATTCCTTCTATCCCCATTCAATTTTCAAAAATAGAATGCTTCATGAATTTGCATGCCATGCTTGTG
The DNA here is from genome assembly GCF_048593235.1 of Sminthopsis crassicaudata. NCBI lineage: Eukaryota > Metazoa > Chordata > Mammalia > Dasyuromorphia > Dasyuridae > Sminthopsis > Sminthopsis crassicaudata. The sequence goes on from NC_133618.1 coordinate 517,982,286, forward strand.
CAGTAGCCGTGCTATTCTTCTCTGTGTCATTTCAATTTTAGTATATGCACTGCTGAAGAAGCATTCCTTTGCCCTTTCTAATCCTGTGGTTTATCAGATTAGCATATCAATTTATGAACTGGAAAATTAGGGTCAAATACTTAATATTAATTGTGGTGGCACAAAGTATGGAATGCCAGCTCAAGATTAGGAAGAACTGAGTTCAGACCTGGCCACACACAATTACTAGCTGTATGACCCTGAGCAAGTGACATAACCTCATTTGCCTCAGTTCATCTGTAAAATAAGCTGAAGAAAGAAATAGTAAATTATTACAGTGTCTCTACCAAGAAAACTCCAAATAGGATTACAGAATCAGACATAACTAAATTCATAAAGCAATAATAACAAAATTGTAGAAGTTTCCTGATACATAAAAGAGAATTCTATATAACAGTTAATCACCATTTATTTATTAATCTGTTATGAGCCAGGAACTGTATTAGACACTAGGGATACAAATAAAAAGAATGAAATCATCTATATTTTCAAAAAGATTACACTATGATGGGGAAAACAACAAGTATATATCTGAGTATATAAAGAAAAACTATAAATAAATCCAAAGAAGTGAAAGATAAGGGGGAGGAGGCACTTGCATTTGGGAGGAGAGCAGAGATCAAAAGAAATTTCATATAGATGGTACTTATTTTGTATATTGAAGAAAAAAGAGATTCTATGAGGCAGAAGTTTGGAGGGAGTGCATTCCACATAGGAGAGATGACCTATTTAAAGGCATGCAGCTAGAAGACTAAATATTGTGTTTAAGGAACAGAGAGGACTCATTTGATGGGTTACAACATATGGGATGGGGAGCAAAATATGATGGGGCTGAAAAGAAGCCCATTTTAGTATAGTAATATACATAGATATTTCAGCACTTTTAATAATATTAATATATTAATTCATGCAAGAAATTGAAATGTTTGTGCTGTCACAAGCAAAATAAGAAAAGTATGAATTAGTTTAAAAAAAAAAACCTAGAAAAAGTAGGATGCCACAGACCCATTTCATTATCATGTTTCTAGCTAAAAACATAAGGTTCATGATTAATTCTGTTTACTTGTAGAAGTCTCCTTATTTTCTTGATTTTTAAAGCCTAAAATTTGGGGAAGGGGATAGATCCTGAAAGCAACTGCTCCTCTCTACTCCCACTCTCCTCAAACGTCATTAATCTTAAGATTCTCACCCCCTTCTTCTTGCTTACCAAAAAAGACAATGTGATTTCAGGCAAATCATTTAACCTCTGGGAATTTCTTTCATCATCTGTAAAATGAAAGTGTTGTGACATTCCACCAAAGATCCCTTCCAGCTCTGTGATTCTATGACTCATACAGAATCACACAGCAAGCTGGCCCCACATTAATTGGAATCAAGATCTCTTCATGTTTACATCCTTTCTTGAGCAAGTCTTTGGCACTTGGAGCAAAAATACTGCTTTTATAAATATTCCTCCCCAACCTTGTTTTCTAGGCAGAAAAGAGAGGAAGATAAAGTGTGTATGTAAAGATGGTCTTTCTGTTCTAGAAGAAAGAAACCTCTTTCCTTTCAAATTTCAATCAAACTGAGACCTGTTAAAGACCTTAGTAAAAGACCAAGGTCTTCCATTGCATCCAGGACTATCTCTAGTTATCCTGGGATATACACATGTACAAATGCGCACACATGTGTATTATGTATATGTAAATATGTGTGAATATATTTGTTTTATATATTACTATTAGACCCAGATAGCTCCAGAGGAGAAAGCGAGGCTGGCAACTTTGCACAGCCCTTCTCCCCCAATTTAAATCCAATTCATTTTCATGGCATGGTACCACCTCCCTCATGGCATGGTCCTTTTAAGAAAGAAGGACAAAAAGTAACAAGCCAATTAAGTTTTGATGAATAAAGTTATTTCAAAATACTTTTGCCTCAGAGTTTAAGGGGAAAAAATTCAGCAAATTAATACAATACTGATAGTACAGATCATTTCTTTACATCTTCTCAACAGATTAGAATATCTTAATGAGGTTGATAATCCCACTCTCAGAGACAGATAAAAGGAAAAGTATGAGACTACTGGTAAAACCACAGATGACTGGTTTCCTTATCTATTCCAATGACAGTCTGTTGTTCCTTTAAAGTAACCCTTTGTATTCTTTAGCAAAGTCAAAGTACCTACTCCTTAAAGAAGTGTCTGCTGGAACCATTCTAAAATAGAAGGGAGAGCAGAAGGGTAGCATTTGGAGCATTTTCTTTACTTCAAAAAGTACATGAGAATGGGAGGAGAAGTGTGACTACATCATTTACCTTGAAACCTTTCTAGCTAAGATCAGAAGGCACACTATAATTACATGTTTCCTTCCAAAGCAGAAACCCAACAAAAAGAGAGTAATTTTGGTATAATTTAAAACATACCCTTTACTGTTTTTAAATAAGTAAAAGGATTTTTATATATTCCCATGTCTTTTTTTCCCTCCTCAATTTTTGCAGTTAACTGTACATTTTAAAGCCAATTTTCCTTTAATCTAGACTAATAATGTATACAAAGAATGGCTTCTACCCTGAAGTAAAGTATGCTCTGGGTAAAATTATCAATATGTCTTTGCATCTAACAGAAAGGTACTAGAGTAAAAAGTGTTCTAATCTTTCTGTTGTATTCAATCATTGTTGGCTAAACCCAGATTATAAACCAAAGCAAAACACTGAAGTGAAATCCATTCTTTCAGCCCAGGGAGAGGAAACGTTTCTAGACCTAAAGGAAGTGTGTGATATCCTGGAAAAACAAGCCCAGATGCCAAGAGTCATAATGAACAGCTGAAGCCTACATTATTACTATGGGTATTATTTTAAATTAAATCTATGTATCCAGGGTTGGAAGGCACACAAATTTAAAATAAACATTCCTGGATTATTAATGTTTGTTTGAAAGGCACATCCATACACAAATTTGGCATCTGTATAATTAGAAAGGTGAAAATAAAGAAGGAGCTGTACAAGGAGTCAGGAGACATGAATTCAAGTCCTGATCTTGCCATTAACTGTGTGACTTCATCCCTGAGCCTCAGTTTCCTCATCTCTATATAAAGAGACTGGCATAGATGATCACCCCATGGATTTAAAGTTGAAAGGACCTTAGTGAGCATCTGGTCTAAAGTCTTCTTTTTATAATGGCCAACTTCATCTTTCATATATAGCCTACATGTTCTCCAAGACTTCTAATACTCCTAAATTTCTTTGGTAATTTTTAAGGTCCTTCTTAGGTCTCTGAAATTCTGAAATGTAAGAAATACAAATATATATTTAATAGCACTTATAATTAGGCACATCTATTTGATAAGTGACATTTATTTTCCAGAGCCTCAAGCAGAAAATTTCAGGCTAGAATATTTTTGTTATATAGCAACACCGAAGGTAAAAGGTGGTATTGCAGCCTACCTTTACATGTCCTGAAGTTATAATGAATTCTGAGGATATAAATAAAGGAGCTAAATTCAATGAACTGAGTACTGAGGCAGGGAAGAAATTTCTCTGACCTGGGAAAGGAGAGATAAAGAACATGGCAGAGAAGAAACCCTCTAGTGACAAAGTGATAAAACTTATACTTTCATCTGTACCTATATCAAGTGCTTTAACCATTGAATTATTATTTATTTCTGGGCCTTATGAGATGGTGATCTGGATAGAAAGAAAATGATAAATTCAAACAACCCCCATCATTGAAAGCCTGAGAGATGGGCAAAAAAAGGTTTTTGATAAATAAGATAGGGGAAGGGTATGAGAACTATATGTAGGACTTTGAGATTCAGGCTTGTTTTCACATTTAGGAAACTGAGACAACCAAAAGCTGCTGTTGGAGCCAAGCTTTCTGATTGCCACCAGGTTTTGGGGGGCAAGTGACCACTGATACTGCAATGGAATTGCTGGGTTCTCACAAAAAAAAAAAAAAAAAAAAGTAGCTGGAACTGTGAATTGTAGCTGCAGCTACTCTTAACGTGCCCTATAACTTCCGTTCCACTGTGCTTTAGGAATTTCATGGCTGCACTCAGAAAACTGGGAAGGTGCCTCTGAATCAGTTTGGGAAAATGTCCAGAGGCTGCATGTAGGAACATTTCATTTTTTTAGTTGTATTTTTGTTATGTTTCATAAACTATGTTATGTAAGTATATATGTATACATATATTTTTAAGTCCTATGAATTTTAACCATAAAGAAAACAGTCCAGGTACAGCTAGCCTTTGAACACCATCCACATGTGAAATCATTGGTTATAGCAAATGGAGAAGTTTTGAATACTGTGGATATGTTTGTTTACCTTGGCAGGATACTTTTCTGAGATGAACACATTGATAATGAGGCTGACACAGAGCTAGCTCAGTGTTTGGGAGGTTCCAAAGAGAAATGTGGGAGAGGAGAAATATTAGGCTGCCTACCAAACTCAGGGTCTATAGAGCCTTGGTGCTGACCTCATTGCTGTGTGCATGTGAAATCTGGACAGTCTACCAGCTCCATGCCAGAAAACTGAATTAGTTCCATCTAAATGGTCTTAAAAAGATCCTGAAGGTCACCTACAAAATCAGGTACCAAATTCCGAGGTCCTTTCTCACAATAAATTGCCAAGCATTCAAAGTCTCTATCAGAGAGCACAATCAGATGGCTGGCTTGTTTAAGTGTCCAATGAATGCTCACCCAAAAGACTATGAACTCACATGGGTCAAGTGCTTAGATGATGGTGGAAAGAAGGGAGACAAGGACATTCTAAAGGTCTCTCTGAAAAACTTAAGAACTGATTGTGTGACATGGGAGACAGGACCACCCGGGATAGCATGTCCTCATGGGCAAAAGAAATGCACAATGTGCAAATTTAGAGCCATTCCACCCAAAATGTTCACAGGACTTTAGGGGCCCAATTTGGGATGGGTACTTGTCTAATCAGTCACATCTGGACACACTATAACATAATGATGTCATTGTGATCATCTTGGAGAACTAAGAACAACCACCAACCATCTAGATATTTAGGAATCACACTTCCTATTTAATAAAAAAAAATCACAAATAGTGCTTTAAAATATAGAAAGCACTTCACATATATTAACTCATTTAAGTCAACAACTTTGCCAGGTGTACACCATAATTTGCCACAGTTATAATACCCTGTTTTAGAGTTTTGAGTAACTTTCCCATGGACATATTTGAACCCAATTCTTTATCATTCTATGCTTAGCACTCTGTCCACGGAATCACATTGCCTTTTTCCACCTAAAGGGGATAACATCTGCTTATTCTTTTCTTACCCTTCCATAGTAATAATTTTCAACTCAATCTACTACAGAAGTTGCTCCCTTCTTGAAAATATGTACCTCTAATTTAATGGTAGAAATAAGTGGGAAAATATCATTCATGTTATAGAAATTAATTTTGTGAGAAACTTTGCTGTAACATATCTAGTACATAAATCAAGGGATGCCTACAATTGAGTCACTAAATTAATGTAATATAACTTCAGTTAATAAGGATAACTTACAAGTATGTGTGTGTGTATATATATATATACTTTATGACAATAAAATGTTTTATATACATAAGTATAGCAGGAATAGGTAGAATAATAAGAAACTAACCTGTTTTATTCATTCTTCCTTTTTTCTTCCATAGATTTTTGACTGGTCACCAAACCCAGGCTCCTCCAAGGTAAGACCTATTTTTCTTATTTCTCAATTGGATAATGAAGTTGCTATGCTTTTTGTTGTTGTTTATTCCTCTACCTATACTATCATTGCTCTTGGGAGAAAATCCTTTCTGCCAATGAAGATCTGCAACTCATTGTCAGAGAAAATTGTCTGAGGCACTTGGATAAATGACTTGCCGGAAGTCACTCAGCCTGTATGTATCAAAGAAAGGACTTGAACTCAGTTCTTCCTGACTCAGAGGTTTGTTCTCTATTGTTATACTGCCTCTACTTTTTCCTTTTTTTTCCCCTGTTGCAGCCTTTCATTGAACCCCACAGTATGACCTTCGGAAGGTGCTCAGAGTTGAAGGCTTTGTCTGTGGTATTTGTCAAGTGAGGAGCCAGGCAAATAAAACCTGAGTCCAGGGATTCCTAAGTGAGAGCCAGAGAGAGGAGACAGCTTTTTGTCTTTGGGTTTCCAGCCTGATTAGCCCCTTTATGAGGCAGAGGACAGCTTGTCTCTGAAGCTGGATCACATGAGACACATCCTTTGTAAGCTTCTATGTCCTCAAAGCCTTTTCTGGGAAGGGAAGAAAAAGTGGTTTTCGCCTGCCTCCTAGGCCTGCTGCCCCACTTCCCACATCAGGGACTCCAATACAAATCAGATGAAGATTTTACAGAGGTCTTCTCACCACCAGCTCAATTAACCAAGTTGCTCAACTTTCCAATAGTATCAGTCAAACACTGTGATTGAGGGAGCCCTAATCTCATTAAGAAAGACAATAGGAACACTCTCCTATCTTGTTAGGAAATCGGTTTCATTTGATGAGAGACATCTGCTTTGTAAATTCAGGAAGGCTTTTTTTTTTCTTTTCTTTTTTTTTTTTTTTTTTTAGGCTCATGTTATAAGAACTTGCCTAGTCTAAATAGAAATATTTTAAACAGGAGACTCCTCTTCCCCATTTCCAACACTTTTTTTTTTTTTTTTTTAATGCATTCAGGACTGAATGAAGGAATTCTATACTAAATAGGTCCCGGAAATAGTTACCTCCTCCCTACTGTAACTGTCAACTAAGGAATGGGAGCATGGGAGGAGGAAAAAAGATAGGAAACTACCAAGCAGACCCCCAAAATATATAATTGTGGTTACAGTATAGGGAGGAGGGAAGCCAGTGACTTAGTAGGAGTTCTAAACCCTAATGATTCCTCGGATACATTTCAAAGGGCCTATTGATTTTGGGAATAGATTATATCTTTTTTCTCCAACATTTTCTAACTGAAAATTAGTTTTTAAAAAAGGTGTATATATATACATATGTATGTATATATGCATATATATACATATATATGTGTGTGTGTATATATATATATATATATATATATATATATATATATATATATACTCATGTATCCTAAGAAGAGAAATCTATTGGCTTCATTAGACTGTCAAAAATGACATTACAAAAAGTTAAGAACTCTTGAGCTAGAAAATGATTATGGCTATGGCAATTTTACCATCATGTTTATCAATTCAAAATGAATTCTAATTTGCTGTTCTCTGCTACTGCTTAAGCCATCTGCAATAAGAAATTTTAGGACCTCAGAAAATTTGCATCAGACTCGCTCTGTGTTATTGTTTTATTTTTTAAACTAAGAATGACTTTATGGATGCAATAATTCTACTGAAATATAATTATCAATGCAGATAAGAATAACTGGCATTTTTATAATGCTTTAGAGCTTTCAAAGAGGTCCACATACATTATCTCGTTCAAATTTCATGATGATGCAATAAGTTGGCAACAGGGTTATTAACATTTATGTTTGCTAGATAAAGATATTGGAACTCAGAGATTCAATGATTTACCCACAGTTATAGAGCTAGAAGCAGAATCTGGACCAAGGTTTGTTTTCCCGACTGAGGCCCGCTGCCTAACCTATGCTCTCTCTGATTACCAGTTCCAGTGTTCTGATGAGAGGAGCCCTATCTGATTAATAGCTAGTGGAAAGAATGCTGGGTATGGAACCAGAAGATTTGAGCTCAAATGTGGCCCCCTAACCTTTTATTACTTGTATAACTATGTCCGAGTCACCTAATGTCTCAGGATCTCAGCTCCTTCCTCTTTTGGACTAGACCTCCAGGATCCCTTCTTGCTTTTATTTAAAGGATCCTTTTATTTAAATAAATAAATAAATCTCCCTGCACTGTAGTTATCTTGCTAAACATACAGTTCTGCAAATTAATGCTTTGAATCATAAAAGCTACTTCAGATGAACAATTCTTTCAGCTCCTGACACTTTTTTAATTCTATAAATTGCAAACATGATTTGTATAGCAAATACTCTGCTCTTCTTAACCTGATTGTAATTGGAAGAACCTACCAGTATGTATTCCACAAGTCTGGCATATATGGAAGATGGAAACATAATTACAGTACAGACAATCTCATCTATGGTAATTACTGTTGTCTCCATCAATCCAATTAACCAGGATAGCTAACTCTGCTAAGCCACAGTTACAAAGCTTCCTAGTTAAATCCAGGCTTCTGTCTAGTTAGGGGAATTCAATTGCTAAAATATTAAAGAAATAGATAAATTGTGTTGTGAAGGTGACACTAGATTCCTACCACATTAGTCTTGGGAGAGGGATGTGAAGGTGACCGAGAGTACCAGAAGGCTATAACAATGGAGCACTGGTTCTAGTAAGCATTATTACACTGGATAGGTTTCAAATGTAAGTGTTAGATATATGTCATTCCCAAAACTAATTGTCCTAAGGGAAGGAAATGACAACAGGGAGCTATCAAAATATATGGAGAGAGAGGGGAAAAGGAAAAAAATGGGGAAAAAAATTTAACTTATAGGACCATAGATAGGAAACTGGAAGAGACCTCTAGTCTATCCTCATTTTATAGTTAAGGAAACTGAGGCATTAGGAAGTTAAATGATTTGCTTAAGGTTAAACAGATTGTAAGGCTCAAAGGTGGCAATTTGAGTACAACATTCCACAACTAGAGATGTTTCATATTATTCTTTGGGTTACTTATTTAAAAGGGAAAAAAGTCACTCATTGGTCAATTTCTTGTTTAAGAAAACTAAAAATCTTGTTAAGAAAACAAATCACCATAAATGTCTTTTGAAAGTTGAACAAAGCACAGTGGTAATTAGTTAGAAGTTATGTGTTCTGATCTAGAACATGTTTTTAACCTGTTTCTTCCAGCTCTCTATGATTTGTTCTTTTTAAAAGTATACTTTTTTTTTTCCAACTTCCTCCCCAAATGGTGGCAAAACTGACCTGCCCTGAACATAAATTATTCTGGTTCATATGGTGATAGGAGGTGGAAGGTCATCAAAGAACTATATAAATCATAGCATATTGAGAAAAAACAAAGTACTTTGAAAAGCAAATACCAAGCCTCTATATGCATGATAGAACCAAGAAATTGATTTCCAGATCTGTGCCAAGTGTTGAAAGAAATGAGGGATGGAGATAATGTGAACCAAAAAGTGGATCTAAAATAATTTAATTTGCCTATTTGTATTTTTAGTAGTTTTTTTCTTTCTTTGGTTTGCTTTGCCAAAAAGCATTTTGTAATGTTGGAACTTTAAACAGATAGGTGTGGGTGCTGAATGAGATAAACTGAGTAAAGATCTCACATGAGAATGTGACTTTGAACTATTCTCTAAATGTAACTTGAGACTTCACAACAAGTTAAGCTATACCTTAAAAGTTGCAGGTGTTCAATTGTCTTGGATGAAAATGTCTCCTCCTGTTTCCCCCCACCTCTTAATTAGTATTTAAGTACTTTTTTTAAAGGTGATGATGGCTTTGGGAATTCAGGTAACAGAATTTTCTCATCCAAGAACATCTGCTTGTACAACAATTCTCTCGGGAAATTTAAATGAAGAGTTTGTTATTTACTAATATTCTCTTGTTTCTGGGATAGACTTCTGGATTTAGTGTGTAAACCTGGACTCCCCCAAACAATGGGAAGAAAGGTGGAGGCTGAAGAGGACTTTTCTGGTCTATTTAATCTTGTGTTTCATAGTTTGTTCTTTGCACTCTTCTACCGACACCTTGTCTGTTGGGAGTTGCCCTTTCTCACCAAGATTGTAATAAATCCCTTTTTTTTTGCTTTTCTACCTTGAGAATCTCTGAATTTAATTTGGATAAGGTTCACTGTTCCACACAGTACTCACTCTCAAACTCATAGGGAGCAAGAAAAAGATAGGGTTGTCATCTCTTTAGGTCTTGGTTGTTAACCATTGAGAAAGTATAGAGGTAAACTAATGTCTCCCAAAAGTACTATTTTGCATCTGATTTTTAAGTTTAAATTTTAAAGGAAATTTTTGTTATAGTTTTTAAAGTTAAGATGAGTTAAATTTTCATTTCTTTATGTTAATTAATGATAATGAAAGAAAGAATGAATAAATGAATGAATGGCAGAATAAAAGCATTTGTTAAGCATCTATTATGTCTCAAGTAGTATGTTAAAAACACCTTCCTTAAAATCATTTTAATTGATAAAACCTCATCCTTGTGCCATCTATGGGAAACCAGGACTTTGATGGTGAAAACTTTGTTTCTGATTCTTCAGGACCTTTAGTAGCGGAGGAAACCGAGGTTTCATTCTCTTTCAAAGTAGTTATCATCTGGAATTTTACAAACTGAAAAATCATTTCCTCATACAGTGATTGCTGGGGATGGAGTAGATGAAAGGCAGGTGATCTGCAAGGCACTGTTCTTCAAGGGGCTTTAATCAAAGAGTCCTGAGCTATTATTCCTAGTGCCTCAAAGGAGGTGATGATGGAGAAGGTAACAGGAGGTTTGATAAACTATTTCTTGTTCCTCCCTCAGGATTCCTAGCTGAAATAAAAACAATGTTCTTTGTGATTGAGACTTCAGTAAAGGTTCACTCTAAAAAACTAAATTAAATTACCTATGCAAATACCCTAATGAAATGACTTGGACATATCCTATAGTAAATTTCCTTTTTCCTGACCAGCACTGATCCAATTTCTGTTCTATCCATTTCTTCCTTTCAAGTGTGCCTCATTTATTCTCATTCTCATAAGATTTTCATTCTCTTTCCCTTTTTTTTTTTTGTTGTTGTTGCAAAATTGCCATTAGCAAATTTAGCACCCTGATGGAAAAAAAAAAAATTAAAACATGCATCAAATCAAGTCTTTAAAGACAAATTCAATTTTGAGGAGAGAGAGAGAGAGATTCTATCCCAAGATACCATGGAAAAAGAAATTGAGATCTTGAGTCACTGAGAGACCATTGCTGGAGAAACTGTTGACAGGCCCAAAGGAAAGAAATTTACCTGAGATAGCCACTGCAAAAGAAGCAAGCCACATAGTTTGCTATTTGATTATTCTTATTGGCTGTGCACTAAGCTCAAATTTTTTTTCTATGCTACCAATGAAATAAAAATTCCATAAATGCCCTTTGGTGCCTTAGAGCAAATCCATGATTGGTCACGTCTAGTTACAGTTCTGACTTTGCCTCTTTATCAATCCAAAAGAAGCTTCATTTCTTGAGCCCAATAAGAGCGTCAGGGAATGAAGTCAACATCTGTCTAGAAGCCTGGTGACCATAAGATAATAAAGATGATTATAGCAACTGGCATTTTATATAGCAATTTATGATTAAAAAAAAAAGTTTTACATGCACTATCTCATCTGGACATTTTTCTCATCACAATCTCATCTTGTAATCACATCTTATCATTATCTCATCACAACACCCTTGGTGCTTCCAGTAACAGTATAATTATTTTTGTCTTCAAGTTGTCTTGTATTTATATTTTGCCCACTCCTTCACTGGATTATAAACCTTTTGAGGATAAAAAAAAATGTCTTTGTTTTCTTTTCTATATTCTATTAGTACAATGCTGGCTAAACTGAAGGTCCTCAAGGAATATTTATTGAACAAATGGAGAAATGTGGTAAAGACTAGTGGAAATATTGTTGTTGAATCAAATTATCAAGATTCTACCAAATTTAAAAGCCATTTTTTGAAATTTTAGTATTTTATAGGTATAAGTTTCAAGGACCTACATTAACATAGTAATCAAATAACCTTCAGAGTGATCATTTCCCAAAGATTTTATAGTATTCTTTTCTATATATTTTTTCAACAATTTAGACTTAGAATACGTATATTGCTGAGCATTACTGATAGAGATAATGGCAACTTGGAGTAAACAGTAAGCTAGCCTTGGAAGTTGTGATATATTGATTCAAATCCACCTTTTAAAATATTATTATGTGACCAATGGCAAATCACTTATCATCTCATTTAGTGCATTCAAACAAGATTTCATATTATATATGAGTGGGAAGTTTTTTTCACATTGGTAGCTCTCTACAATGTATGGAATTACATATAGTTACCTGCCTATTCTTCAAAATTATAAACCCTAGAGAGGGTAGGGGAAAGAGAGGGAAAAAAAATCTGGAACACAAGGTTTTGCAAGGATGAATGTTGAAAATTATCTATGCATATGTTTTGAAAATAAAAAGCTTTAATAAAAATGTAAAAAAAAATTATGAACTCTTCACAAGAGAAACATCCACAATGACTAACCTTTTTTTTTTTCAATCTAACAATGTTTAAGCAGAGGTTCTTATCCTGGCTTTTTTTTTTTGTTAAATATTTTTATAGCTGTATTTCAATATAATTAGTTTCCTTTATAAACTCATAGATTTTATTTTATATATTTAAAAGCATTTTCCTAAGAAGGGATGCATAGATTTTGCTGAAATGACAAACACAAAAAAGTTAAGAACCCCTGCTTGAAAAGAAGCAGAGAGGCTCATGAAACACAGACTGAAAAACTCTAGTTAAGAGAATTACCATTGGGCTAGATTTGCTGGAACCAAGGCATTTATTGGATGGCCTTTGTGTTGACATATAAACACATGAGCTGATGGAAAAGAAGGATATAACTACTTCTCCCTGCATTGCTACAAGAGCAGGGGAAAAGGGCTAAATTTTCCAACTTAATCATCCCCTGAAAGAACTCTAACAAAGATTGTTTAAACATTTCCAGATCTTAAATGCATCAGAATCTTCCCAGACCTTAGTCTGACTTTTTTAATTTGGGGGTAGAAGCTCTGGAATGAGACACTCATGTAGTGGGTAGAATGACAGATCTTTTCAGTGATGTCATTTTTTGATATTATTAAATCAATAAATGATTCAGAAGATCACATGACCAAAGACTTTAAACATGCTGGGACGCTATCCTTCCGATTAACTCTTAACATATTTGTTGCTAATTCTCCAAACATCATTTAAAACAAAGGCTAAAGAATAAATCTACAATGAAACTTTCTCTAATGCCCAACTGTCTATAAAAGCAGTGCTCCTGATATAGCATTTTATTTATATCTTCACCATGGAATGTTGTATAATTTTCTGTACTAACTAAAATATAATCTTCCTGAGGACAGAGATGTGTTTTATATAAACTGTATACATATACCACCTCCATCTCCTTTACTACTATAGTTCTCTCCTCAAAATAGGGGCTTAATAAATGTTAATGAAATTGCATAGGAATGCCATAGCTCAAAGTCACTCAAAAGATCCTTAAAGATCACTTAATCTAGTAGGTTTGGAACCTACTACAGCCTATCATTGTGGGGCTGCCAAGGGGTATATGATCAAACAATCATAGGGTTAGAAGAGAGATCACATCCTTCCAAAACAGTCAGTCATGGAGGTTTCTCTAAAATAACTATATCTGTCCTCTACTTCCCAATACTCCTCCATTTTGCCCTCTTCATCCACTATGCAAGTTCCCAATTTTTCCTCTTCTGAGATAAGCATTGACTTCTCAGGAAAATTATGACCTAACCCCTAAGCAGCAGCAACTGCACAGGTAACAACAAAATTCTACCTGTCTCCTATCTCCTATTCCCACCTGTAGCATATTCAGCTTCTGCTCTTAGATGATCAACTCATGGTTACAGCAGAAGGGCTGAAGTATAAAGATGGCCTCTGTATTCCAGGGCAGTGATAACTCCTCCCCCCTTTTTGTTTTGGGTAGAATAATGTCACAGAATGAATAAGAATGACTGGACTGTGATCTGTACCAGAGCATTCCTTCCATCCATTTTTATTGTCAAGGACACCATAATCCCTTCTACCATTCAGATATCTTCAGTGCAATCCTCAACTTCTAACTTTCCCTCACAGATCAGTCACCAAACCCTGATTTTGCTTCTACCTTTCTCACAATGGCCCTCTTCTCTTTCATCATAATCACTACCCTATTTCAATCCCTCCTCATTTCTCACCCGGAATATTGCATTAGGATCTTAACTGATCTTCTTGCCTCACATCTCTCCTCACTCCAATGCATTCACTACATAACTACTAAGATAATTTTCCTAAAGCACAGATGTGTCCATGTTATTCTCCGATTCAAGAAACTCCAGTGACTTCCTATTGACTTGAGTCAAAAATTATTTCATCCCTTTAAAATTTGAATTTTTGTAATGAATGTAATTATTAATATACAAATACATATGCATATTTTATAAATATTGAGTGCATGCTCACAATATTTTTTATTGATTGGATAGACAATTTTAAAAGTTTAGAAACCTTTGATTTACTCTTCCATCATCCCAATACACTAATTTCTAGATAAGGAACATAAATAGGAATATGGTATGAGAAAATAATGAATTTGGATATCCACAGACGTAGGATTTGAACCCAGATTCTCTAATATTAAAGACATTGTGCCTTCCATGACACCACTAAGATGTCCATGATACACTGTAAATTATGGACTTATTAGCTAGAAAGATCTTCTCCAAGGTCACACAATTAACTGATAGCAAATCTGAATTAGAAACAATTCTCCCTAACTCACAGTCAAATTTTCTTTCTACTCTCTCTGCATGGTTTTCTCTTCACTGGCATAAATAAATCATTGTCTACTTTGAAAAACAGGTGCAAAAGGATGCTTGACTCCAAAGGTGAAGTTACAGTGCTTTAAAGAAAACATTCATTGAACACTGGGCAGGTGCAGTGACCTTTGCTTAAGCTATCATCCTTTGTTTTCCATAATAGACCTCTGGGTAATAGTGTCTTTATTAATAAAAGGGCAGCCTTGGAGGATGGAGGGAGATGGGCCATTAACCCTACTGACCTCTTGCCTTTTGACACACTTTATGCCCCAGTACTAATAAATAGTGTTAATGAAGTATTGGGTCCAGTGTTCACTGGCATTTCTCAGCCAACAAAGAAGTTGGCTGTGGCTGTGCAATAGCTTTGTAGACCTGCTGGAAGACTATGAAATGGGTTATAGGATTATGTTGGCTTATGGCCAACCATGTCTCAGACTTCTCTGCTTCTTATCCTTTCTGTTTCTCCCTTCCTGTTCTTCTGCAGAGCTCCAGGCTCTATGCATGAAATAATTGAGGTCATAATTTGGCCCCTGAGAATGATTTTCCCCCCAAGATTATCATTTAAAAGTTGTCCGGTATGAATGTAAACAAGAAGTCTGTTCTTTCCACAGTCGAGATAACATTACAGAAGGCTTGTTGGTGTGCCAAATGGGAAGGACCTTGAATTCTCTGCTATTTCACTTAAAGGAACTTAGTGGAAACTTATTTGTCCAAATGATGGGAAAGGTTTAGAGTCTGAAATTCACAGAATAGTCCTATTCATGAACTCTCTATTTGCTGATAGTTGTCATTTTAAGAATAACAATAATGGTAGCTGACATTTGTATAAGCTTTTAAGGTTCTGTGAAGAACTTTGCATACATTATCTTATTTTATCCTTCAACAGCCTTGTTAGTTGGAATCATAGGATTACAGATTCAGAAGTGGAAAATTTTTTTTAAAGATCTATTCCAATCATTCTCATTTTACAGATATGGGAATTGAGGTCCAGAGAGGTTAAGGTATTTTTTTTCAGGCTGCAGAGGTAGCAAGTGACAAAAATGGAAAATGAACACAGGTCCTCTGAGGTACCAAAGATAGTATTATCCCAATTATGCACACAGGAAAACTGAGTCTATGAACACACAGCTAGCAAATATTGGAGTCAGGATTTGAACTCAATCTCAAACAGCTAGACTAAAAAATGTACCAATTTTTTTTTCATTGGAGAAATGGAATACTATGGATATGGGATGTCATATGCTATTAGACATGGTCAGTACATCAGTTATTTTGCCTGAATTATTTTTTTTAATGTATTACAAAAGCAATCATAAAGGGAAGAAAAATATATTAAGGAATGTCTATGATTAAAAACCAAAAGGCATCAATAAAATCTAAAATGAATAAATGGAGTTCTCCTTTCCAATGGCATTTTATAATGATATTAATATTAATTATATAATATCATATTATAACCAGAACCTATAATAAAATCACAAAACCCTTCACAATGTTGTTCAAGCAGTCACAAAATGTATTGTTTGGAAATGATTCTGATGGAATAATATGGATCTTGTAACATCATCCTACCTAATTTCACCTTTTTGTGTGTGTGGAACAAATTAATGACATTAGACAAGTCAGACCCGTAACTGCCCTTAGGCCTACTCTGAACCCACCCTCATTTAATAATAAATAAAGACAAGAGTAATTGCATGTAAGTCAGATAGGATGCTATTTTTCAGCAGAAGCTTCCTTTTATATCACTTGTGATTAGAGAAAATAAGATACTATTTGTTTTGTTTTGTTTTTAAGAGAAGTGAGTTCTACAACATGGTAGGTAGGATTTTTTTTTCAATTTTTGTTTTCTATTAACTCACAGGATCTGGAATCTTGTATCCTAAGTTCAAATCTGGCCTGAGATAATTATTAATTGTATGATTCTGGGCAAGTCATTTAACTTGTCCCTTCCTTAATTTCCAACCATAAAACAGGAATAATAATAATAATAATAATAATAATAATAATAATAATATTAATATTAATAATACCTACTTCCCAGTACTATTATAAGGATAAAATGAGGTACTATTTATAAGGCATCAGGCGAACCTCAAAGCACTAAATTAGTAGTAGTAGTAATAATAATAATAATAATAATCATTATTATTATCTATTTTTCCCCACTCAAAAGTCCTACTCTAGCCACACTCATTATGACTTAGAAGGTGCCCTAAATTCTCAAAGGCCATAATAGTGGTGCCTGCTCTCTGGAGTATTTTCTGCCAAATTGAAAAGGTGGAATAGAAAGTCAAGTCTGTTGTCTGAGGACAACATATCTTAGCAGGAAGAGGCTCATTCTCAGAAAGTTGATCACTAGGTTGTGAATTTTTTTGGTCCTAACAACCTATGAAATAAGACAAAAGAATAAATTTGGTTTTGGTTCTATATTGGCCCCATTTCAGATGTGTACCAACATCCTCCCAGGCATCTAGACTTGAACACACTACTGACCAAGCTGGTGATCCATTACTAGAGAAATGAAACTATTTCCAAATGAAAATTCTTGCTATAAGTGAAACATGGCCCCATAAAGAAGTAGTCACAAAATGGAATTATAGTTCACAGATTCTTCCCTGAGAAGATAATAAAAGTGAGTTGTTTTCATCTGATGAAAAGAAGTATCATTTCATGGATCTCTTGGCCATCTTCCTTTGCAGTCTTGATGATGATCATAAGTTGATGGATCACCATAATTGCAGTTTATATGCTGGAACATCCTTTGCAAAGAATTATGAATTTTTAAAATGTGATAGAGAATTTGTCAATATCTCTTAAACAAAGTCAAAGTATGCCTAATCCTAAATGGTTTCAATGTGAAGATGGGTCTCAAAGGGTCTCAAAAACTAGTTGGAAAAATATATCTTAAGATCATGAAAAGAAAAGGCTGTAGTTTTGTAGATAGTTCAAAAACCTCACACCTGCTCATCATTAATACTTAATTCAAGAATGGAGTCTGAAGGCATTGGATGTAGAGAACACCAAACAAGATGAAAAAAAATTAGTTGACTATGTATTAATGGAGAAGAAATAATTATTTACAGATGTAGCAGTTATTTCAGAATTTGGACCATAGGTCCATAGATTTAGAGCTAAACAGACCCCAGATATTACGCAGTTTGACCCCTTTATTTTATAAATGAGGAAACTGAAACCAAGTTTCAGATTGAATGATTTGCTGAAAGTCACCCTTAGGAGTTGGAATTGGATTTACAACTCAGGCTTTCTGGCTCCAAATCCAGCCCCTTTTCACTGATCCATGATACTATCTGTGTACACTTAAATCATAAAATATTTAGAACAAAGGTCAAATTTAAAATTAAATTTAAAAATGGAACAAAATAAGAAGACAGGGTGGGTAATTGACAATTCTTATCTAATCTGTTAAACAAGCTGTTATTTTTGAAAAAATGGGAAATGAACAGGAGTAAAGACAATAATTTTCAGAATATTTAACCCTAAAAGATGAAGAAGAAAATGTCCAGAAATCACTTCATCCCATAATCACTTGATCTCCTTTTCAAGAAGAGACACATGGAAGCCCTGGCCAACACTGCTTTAGAGTACAAAACAATACCATATAAGTTGATGGCATTATTGACTTGCAGAATGAAAAGCAATGAAACTGCAGAGAGCTTGGTATGACAAAAAAATCCTCCCAAGAGCATTTATGCATAGAATTGAAAGGGGGACAACTAAAAGACCACCACTGGAGAAGATCTACAACTGTTTTAGTAATTATCATTCCTTAGTAGCAATAAAGAAACCACTACATTTAAACTCAACCTTCTCAGGACTCAATGAAGAATGAGGAAATGGTGATCATACTGATAGATGCTTTTGGATTGATTTTCAAAATATCTCAACAAGGGAAAAAATTCTCACAAAGGATTAAAAAGATGATACTCCTATAAACTAACAAAGAAAAAGATCTTTAAGAAAGTATTAGCAACCACCCTCCCATAGGCTTACTTGCTCATGTCAACAAAACATCAATGACAATGATCTATTTATACAACAAGGCAATGACTGATGAAAAAATATGTGAATAAGCAGATTTTTTGGGTAGAAAAATTGTTACAATAAAATTCTTTGAAGTCTTCAATAATTTGTAATTGCATAAAGAGTTCCACAGACTGGAAAGTTTGAGAACCATTGGTTTTGAGAATTCTCAAAAAAGGAAACTCTTTGTACCATCGCACAGGATAGTACATTATCTGCAGATTGTAGATGAAAAGATTTGCTTAGGATACTAAGAAGTTTACCTGCAAGAGGACTTAAACACAGGTCTGGGTCTGAGGCTAGCTTTTTATCCTCTATACCAGGGCTTCTTGAATTTTTTCCACTCATGACCCCCTTTTCTCCTGAGAAATTTTTACATGATCTTAACTATATAGGTATATAAAATAGGTACATAAATCAAACATTTACTGTTAATAAATCATAATTTTAGTTACTCATGCCCCCAAACACAGTATATCCATTATGCATTTTACCAATGAACACAATTACAAAATGTTGTTGAGATTTTCCTTGGAGAAAATTTTGTATCATTTCCATTTCTCCCAAAGCATCTATCTTCAGCTTCCCTGAGGTGTGTGCATTTTGAATTTCACTTTATCAGTTATATGTGCTCCTCTTGTCTGCAAAGGGAGCACCTGTAGATGGAATCATTTCCTACACTGACTTCTATTATGGAGTTCAGACATGTTGTGGAGGGAAAAAAACACATGTTTTATGTAAAGTAGTAAAAATGATACTTAGCCTTCACATTTATTGCATTGAGCATTCTGCTTTGCCAACCCTGTCTGTGTATATTTAATTCTCTCCACAGCCTATGCAAGAGGAGTCAGCCAAAAGAATAAGACTCGGAGAATGGATGAGATCCATATGACCATGATGTACTCATTGAGAACATATGTATAGTGAATACCACATACAGTTCATTCCCACTTCCTTGAGGGTTCTCAGGGATTCTCTTAGTCTTTGAAAGTTTAACTGAGCATGTTGCTGATGCCATTGACCCAGGTAGTAAGTACAACGATTAGCTTCTAAATGCTATGGTTGTATTTGTTTGTTTTTTTTAAGTTTATTATTGCCTTTTGTTTTTACATAATGATCATTTTCCCTGAACCATCCTGCCACCATTACATGCTCTTTATAAAAAAGAAAAACATTTAAGAAAAGCTAACTGACACAGTAACTGAGTCTGGCAGTGAATGATATTTTACGACTGAAATCTTCCTTACCTCTCTATTGAGAGGAGCTATAAGTTTTTCATTATAGATTCTCTGAGCCTAGATTGTTGCTTACATTTCATCAAAGTTTGACTGACTTTTTAGCACTGCTATTGTTTATATTATTATAGTCATCTTGTATATTTTCCTCTTGGCTCTACTTATGCAGCTCTGAATCCATTCATATAAGACTTCCTAAGCTCCTTTGAATTCTTCATTTTCTTGGTTTCTTGTGGCACAATAATATCCCATTACATTTATATGCCACTGCTTGTTCAATCATTTCCCTCATCAATGGTAGAAATGTTTTTTGGACAGAACACACCAGTTTCCCTGGATACATACAGTGCTTAGTTTTCAATTGTTTATTATAGAATATGAAGAGGGATGGATCTTTTAAATAATTACATGTAAAATCCAAAACCTGTTCAAAAGGCTTTTTAAAGCTAGCTCTCAATAGTTAGCTATATCCATATTAAGGCAAATTGTCATTAAGAGACTGCTTAGTTTAACATTTGAAGGTGCATTTGCAGGTGTTAATTGACCCCAGAGGGGGTTCTTTGAAGTTCATTTTACTTCAAGAACTTAGTTGAAATTTGATTTTTGCTCCAATAAAAAATTGTGTGTGTGTGTTTATAATATGCTATATGGACATTAAGTCACTAATTTAATTGATTAAATGGGTATTAAGTGAAAATGGCCAAAGCAATGGAAACTGATGTGTTCATATGTATAATCAATATATAGTGTGCAATATACAAATATATAGACATAAACACACATAGTACTGATGGGGTGTGAGAAAGAATTGCTACTTTCTCACACCTTGTCAGGACTATGGGTACAATGTATCTTAGCATCCTCTTTGTGCAAGACAAGTATTTTTGTTTCTCTTACTCTGGACTGTGAGGATTTATTTCCTACTACATGGGGTTTATACATACTAATTTATCCTTCCTGCCATAGTCATTTACTCTTGGTACCATTTTCCTCCAAACTCATAATACAAATAGTGATCCAGTGCCCTGCAATAGGCATGAAGGGATTTTTTCCCCTAGCAATTGCTTCCTTTTCAATGTCTGTAGAGCACCATTTAAATAAATATGGAAATACAAATAATGGCTGTTTCAAAACAACAGCTAAAGTGAAAAGGAGAATGAAAGAAAATAGGGCAGAAGAAGTAAATGACAAATCTTAGTGCTTGCCCTCAAATAGATTTATTCTTTCCAAAAAGGGGATTATATATTATATGGCAGCTAAGAACACTTAAGAACAACTTGATGTGACCATAGGTGAAATCTTTGTATGGTTGGTGGTTCAACAAACTCAAGGCTTTTTCTGCAGTCCTTAAGATATCAGTTTTTAATAGAAAAGAGCTCCTAAAGCTTGAGAATAATGGAAACGACTCAGAAAGTATTGAAGTCAGTTTGATACTATATTATAATAATAAAAGCTTATTTTTATACATGATTTTGAGGTTTATAATGTACTTCTAACCCAATGAGGTAAACAATACAAGTTTTATCCATATAGAATTCAACAAGTATTTAATAAGTATTTATTAAAAGCAGGCAGCTAGGTGGCAGAGTGGATAGAGGGGAGGCCTGGAATCAGAAAGATTCATCTTCCTTAGTTCAAATCTGGATTCAGATACTCACTAGCAGTGTGACCCTGAACAAATCACTTCACTCTGTTTGCCTCAGTTCCTCATCTGTAAGATGAGCTGGAGAAGAAAATGACAAATCACTTCAGTTTCTTTGCCAAGATATTCCCAAATAGGATCACAAAGAGTTGGACAAAATTGAAAACAATTAAAACAAAAACAAAATACCCTACTGAATGTAAGACACAATGCTAGGTACAGAGATTATAAAATTATTGCCCTCAGGATCTTACATTCTATTGATATTTCCTTCCACTTGGGAGGAATGTAATCTGATCCCTACTCCTGTTCAGTTTTTACCCCCTTGGAAATTAAAAAATGCTAAAAATTGGTAGGAGTAAGGATCAGACTTCCTGGAGAAGATGATAGTTGAGCTATCTTTGAGGAAGATAACAATTCAGATAGGTAGAGTATAGGAAGTTCATTCCAGACGAGGGAGGAAGCATATAAATACAAATTGATAAGAAATGGAAATTCCAAATTGAGGGAACATGTTGGCTTGAATGTGAAGTACATGAAGCAATATAATATAAAATCAGAACAGAAATGGATGTCTGCAGCCAAATTGTGGAGAATCTTAAATACTAGATTGAGACATGGGAATGTTATTTTCCTCTTTTTATAATGAAAAAACAAAGGCTGAAAGGTTAGATGACTAACCCATAGGTAATATGTGTCTGGCACAGAATTTGATCTCCTCTTAAATCCAGGGTAATCAATCTTCTTACTATGCGCCTCTCCTTGGTGAACTCCATTCAAGAATTCTGACTTGTTCTTGGTAAGTGAAATGTTATCACTTCATTTGGATTCTTTTCTACTTGATTCGGAAACATCTGTCTGAAATCTGCATGTTACAAAGAGATGTAAAGACATGAAAAAATGACCACAAATTTTGTTTCCAATTTGAAAATGTCCTCAATTTTTTCTGATAAAACAAGAGAGAACAGGACATTCCAAACAGGTCTATCTACAGGAAAAGACACTGAGAATTAGTGTCACATTTGAACCAGTACTAAGATTGAGGCAGATCTTGTTGAGGCAACTGTATTTCAGATTACTTAATAGAGAGAATGTGGATCGAAGTTCGGGTGGGTTCATAGTTCAGAAGGCAAGGGAGCTAGGCTGGGATGGAGATGTCAGGAAGTACAGGAACAGGGGGAAAATCAACAAAAGGAAAGAGGTGATAGAAAGTAAGTAGTGGGCCAAAGGAGATGACAATTGCAACAATAAACATTTACTAAGGGTTTAAATGTCTCTAATGTTCTTCTATATTCTAGGATTACCAAAAAAAGAGTAAATAATATAAAGTGTTCATCTTCCATGAAGTTACAATGTGGTAGGGGGGATGAGCCTAAATCTTCATGATGTCATTTAAGGTTTTCTTGGCAAAGACACCAGAATAATTTGCTATTCCTTCTACAGCTCATTTTACAGATGAGGAAATTGAAGCAAAAAGGGTTAAGTGAGTTGCCTAGGGTCAGACACAACTAACTAATGTCTATGGCTGGATTTGAACTCAATTTTCCTGACTCCGGGCCTAGACCTCTTTATCCACTATGTGGCTTAGTTGACTTCAAATGAGACATTGGAATATAATAAATTCCTGTCTCCAAACAATTTACAAGCTCTATGAAATGCTGAACTTGCAGTCAGTAGACCAGGGGGTACAAATATTACCTCTAACACTTAGTTCTATGATGCTAGTTATCCAAGCCTCTATTTTCTAGTGTAGAAAATGGGGATAATAATATATGCACTACCTACCTTACTGAGTTATTGTGAAGAAGGCTCTTTGCCAAAGTTAAAGTGCTATAGTAATAAGAATTGCTTTTATTTAACTAAAATAGCCCTTCTATCTAGCATCATTAAGGAATGACATGTTCTTTATAAGCAACTTTTCCAGATGACTGAAGCTTACTCCTCCAAGTGCCGAAACTTTTTTTTTTATTTTAATTGTGACCTTTTTTAATGGAATTCTTTCCGAAATGGATTACCACACACTTTCCTGTCTGCTTAAGTAGAGCTTATTGAACATATTTTAACCTTTTCTTGATGAGTTGGAGTCATCAATGATTGTACTGAACTTTAATGCACTGATGCCCTTAGAGCCAGCTGAGGTTTGTAGAACTGTTTGCCCCTGTGCTAAAAGTTTCCAGAGTGTTACTCATTTTTAGTTATGAAATAACTAACTAATAAATAAATAAATAATGAATTAAGTCTGTTTTTAATGTCTTTTTTGTATCTTCACTCACTGTCAGTCTTTAGGAGTCACTTCTTAAAGTGTACAATGGCTCTCCTTACCATAGCATCCCTCCTTTTAATGTGTTAGAGAGCCCAGAAGAGCATATGACCAAATTTGTTAGCATTGTATCTAAAATAAGAGTAAAGTGACTAAAGTCTTCAGGGATTTTTCTATGACTTTGTTTTCTACATCTACTACTACTACTACTGCCAAAACTACTACTAGTAGTAGTACTACTATTACTACTACTACTACTACTACTTTTATCTATTTTGCTTTCTAAAGGACTATTATTGTTTATTCTCACATTCTCAGCTATGTTTCAGATTGATAAATTACCTCTTGGATAAGTGACGTGTTACTGTGCATCATTCCCATTGAAGCTTCTTATGATAAATCTACTTTTTACAATCTGCCTTCTTTTCTAAGACTTAGATTGACAAAAACATTTTAGATCATGTCAGAAAGGGATAAACCACCACAATAAAAACATCATATTTAAATAGTTTTATTTTAACAGATTAAAAATAGTTTACTGACAGTCCCAATCAGACAATAATCAAAATTATCTCAGGCAGATGCTTATCATAACCAGAACTGTGTTTTTTAAATATTATTGTGACAAAAATGGGAAGAAATAATGCTCCTGATTATATAAGCCCAAGTAAAAATTGGGACAGCATGGCATTCAATGAAAATTTTAGTCCATAAGCAAAATTTTCAAAAAAGACTCTTCTAGATGTAAAATAAACAGCTTTCTCGGCAGGCTTCCTACAATGCAAAGGTTACTTGAACAAGGTTTAACTGAAGAAGGTGTAATATGTAAATGTAATGTTCATAGAGCCTTAGAGATTTCCAATAAGTCTATGGGAAGCCAGTGTATTTGAGAAATGTCTAAGCTGAGTGCTTTTTTCTTTATTTAGCCATAGCAATTCTCAAAGGCTATATATATACTAAGGCAGGAAAGGGACACTATTGGTGTCAATGGAAAGAGTATCTTCACCAGTGAAATCACAGATCTTTGAAATTATTACAGAAGTCCAATTGATACAAAGAGACACATAATATTTTTTCAATAGAGTTTTCACAAATTATAGAATGTCTGAATTGAAAGAGACCTTGAAATGATCTGATCCAATTCTTCTTACTCATTTTTGTGAGTACTGTGGAGCCCTTTGGCAATCTGATTGAAGCCTATGAATAAGGTTTTAAAATAAATATCATAAATTACATAAAATTACAAAGAAAATTATACTGAAACACATTATTTTTTTTTCAAAATAACAAGTTCAGAGACCCTAATTTAAGAATGCTTGGTCCAGTCCATCTATCTCATTTTACATATAAGAAAACTGAGGAACCCCAAAATATGGATGATGTGTAAAGTATCACAGCAAATAGGGAGCTAAACCTAAATCTTCTGATCTTCAACCTAAAATTTTCTACCATGCTGTGCTTCCTTTCTGAGTTTTCATTCTTACAAAATAAGGAAATATCATTATTGTTCTGTAAGAAATGACCAGCAGGATGAATTCAGAAAGGTTTGGAGAGACTTACATGAATTGATACTAAATGAAATGAGCAGAAACAGATCATTGTACACTTCAACAACAATACTGTATGAGGATGTATTCTGATGGAAGTGGATATCTTCGACAAAGAGAAAATCCAATTCAGTTCCAATTGATCAATGATGGGCAGAATCAGCTACACCCAGAGAAGGAACACTGGGAAATGAATGTGGACTACTTGCATTTTTGTTCTTCTTCCCAGGTTATTTTTACCTTCTGCATCCGGTTTTTCTTGTGCAACAAGAGAACTGTATGGATCTACACACATATATTGGATCTAAGATATACTTTAACATGTTTAACATATATGAGACTGCCTGCCATCTAAGGGAGGAGGTGGAAGGAGAAAAGGGAAAAGTCTGAGTCTGAAAAAAAAAAGAAGAGAATATCAAATTCTTTACAAATTCTAGCAACTGAGAATGACTGGTCAGTGCACTTATGGCAATGTGGCCTCTACGAAATCCACAGAACAAGTACTCCAAGTATACTGTCAATATGAATTACAAATTTGTAAAGAAGGTTAAAGGGATGACTTCTCCAGCTGCTCTTTCCCAATTCACCTTCTCCTCCATGCTGACTAGTTTCCAAGCACATCATCATGGTTTGTAAGAGTTATAGGAGGCAGGATATGACTCCTCCCCTCCTTTCCTCTCCCCCAAAAGGGTGAGAACAATTATAATCTTGCTAGTAGAAATGACTAAACACTGACAGAATATGTTTTATAAAGTGCTCCAAACTTTATCTTGAGTTTGCAATCATGAATTAATCTTTCTCATTCATTTCCCTCTTCCTCCATATAATTTCCTGATCTCTTGGGAGGGGAGAGGATATAATGATTCAAAGTCATTTAACCTCTAACAGGATTTGGGAAAAGGAAATAGGATAACTGAGGCAAGAAGGTAAAATCAAGAATTTTTCTGCTGAACCTAAACTATCTGATTAGCTGAGATAGTGGAAAAGAATCATGGGATTTAAGGCTGGAAGGGATATGGAAAATAATCTCATCTAAACCTTTTTTTTTTTCTAGATGGAGAAACTAAAATCTAGAATTTAAATGACTTGGCCAAGATCACACATAAGGTAATAAATAGCAGCTAGAAATCAAACCCAAATCCTCTGGCTTCAAATCCTTTCTTCTTTGTCTTCTTCTTTCACTTAGTGAATGTCGATTTATTACAGTTATGCTTTTCTTTTTATATTTATACCAAATAAGTCTCTGCATATGCACACACACACACACACACACACACACACACACACACACACTAAAGTCAATAAAACCAAGAGAACACTTTCTATAATGGCTATCATAATGTTAAGAAAAACAGCTTTAAAGAACTAAGAACTATAATCAATTGTGGATAAATAGCAGCAGTTATATATTGTTACCAATTCATTGATCAATCATGATTTCAGAAGACTAATGATGTACACACTTTTTACTTCTTGGCAATAAGGTGATGGGCTATAAGTTCAGAATGAGATATAGATTTTCAGATGAAGCCATTGTGCAGATTTGTTTTGCTTATTTACACTTAACTGATTCAAAGGAGAGCTACTATTTGGAGGTGGAGAAGATAGGAGGAGGGCATTGGCATAGAGTTATAGTGATAAAAAAAAAAGAAAGAAAACAAAGAGTGCAAAAGAAACATTAAAAAATGATGAAAGCAGAAGAAATTTCAGAAAGGAGCAAGGGCATGCAGGACTATTGTTTGGTGGTGGTGGTAGTAGTTACATCCATCTTACTCAAAAAGAACCAATGACATCAAGATGTTGGGATCAAAGCACAGTTCTATTGCCTGATCAATCTAATATGAGCTCAGAAGGCTCTACTGCAGATGGGCACAAAGAGTCCATTTAAATATTTGGAATAGAGATGTTTAGATTTGCGTATTTCATGTGTCTTTTTTGTTACTGAAATTCTGCTTTGCTTAGAGAGTATACAGCATCTTCTCTGATATAAGAATGTTATGCTGGATAGTCCTGTGCCAATCGCCCATGTCTCACAATCATTATTAAAGTTCTTCAGTGAGACCTTGAGAATGTCCTTATACCATTTATCCCTGGAAGCGCTTGCCTTGTGCCAAGTTCTCTGCAAAACACTCTTTTAGGTAAACATATGTTTGACATCCAGGCTGTGTGAATACCCATTAGAGTTGGACTCTGCAATAGAGTTTGAATGTTTGGTAGTTCAGCTCAAGACAGAACCTCAGTCTGTCAGTTGAGAAGCATTTATTGAACACCATCTATGTGCCAAATAAGTGCTAGAGATGAAAGGCAAAACACAGTTTCTGCTCTCAGGAAGTTCAATCTATCTGGCCAGGGGAGATAAGATACAAATAATTCTGTATAAAGACAAATGGAGATAATCAGCAGAGAAGGGTACTAGTATTAAGGGATATTGGGAAAGGCTTCTTGTAAAAGATAAGATTTTAGCTGTGATTTGAAGGAAGCCAGAGAATCTGAAAGGGAGAAAATTCCAAGTATGGGGGATAGCCAATGAAAATATATAAGTAGAGATTGGGTTTCCTATGGAAGATACTTCATCAGGGTAATAGTAGTATCAAAGGAATAAAAGAAGAATATAAAAGATGTTACAAAGGTAACATTAAGGAGAGTTGGTGGTAGATTGGATATAGGGGATAATAAAGTAGGGATTCAAGGATGACACTTAGGTTGTAAGCCTGGGTAACTGGAAAGACAGTGATGCTCTGAAGAGAAATAAGAATGTTTGGTAAAAGGGAAGATTTCAGGGGAAATAAATTGAGTTCAGTTTTGCACATGTCTATCAGATCTGCAGTTCAAAATGTCCAATAGGCAATTAGAAACCAGAGACCAGGAGAGAGGTTAGGGCTAGATAGATAGATCTGAGAACCGTCAGTAGAGAGATGATAATTGAATTCATGGATGCTGATGGAATCAATCACCAGCTGAAATAATAGAGGAGACAAAAAGAATCCAATACAAAATGCTGGAGGACCTCCACAGTTGATCATCGCTGGATAAAAATCCAGCAAAGGAAATTAAGAAAAAGCAATAGACTAGAGAAAAATCAGGATAGAGGAGATCACAGAAAACTAGAGTGAAAAGAATTAAGAGATCATTGGTAACTGAAAAGAGCAGTTTCATGAATGATGACTAGATTCAAGACTGTAGAGAGTTAAGAGTGAGAAAAAAACTATCATGTTAAATTTGACATATTTTTTAAAATTTATATAATAATGACCCACAGTTTCATGGGCAATTCTTTTCTGCTCTTTTTATTAATAGGTTTATGTTTGTTAATGTTTGTCAAGTTCATAATAGAAAATAAAAATTAAATTTAATAAAACCCTTACAATCCAAGGCACTTTTCTCCACACCATATTTGTTTCAAATAGCTGTGAATGAAACTTCTTCTAAAATCACAAAATTGATAGAAAGGAGGAAGCGCTGGCTTAGTGGTGATAAAAATCATTGTTCAATCCTTACTAGAGATCTACCTCCCTTTCATTAACTGGGTACAAGAGGTAGAATTAAAGTAAACCCATTGTCTAGCAGAGACACAAAATCTTCCTCCAATCAACCTCATTGCTTTGTTATGCTCACATCCTTTTATTTATCCTTGTTGAATTCATACTTTCCTTAAAAAGGAATTATGTCTCATTTCTTCTGTGTCTCCATTGCCTTAACCATAACACACACTATTCTCTTCCTCAACATTCTATTATAATATTCAAAAAAGTTTGGCAAGTGGAAATTTGACATTGTTTCGTTTTCAGAAATGAGACACTATTTTTCCATAATTCTATAGACGTCAAGGAAATCACATGAATAAAATGTACCTTTTGGAGCTTCCAGTAACAGAAGTTTCTGGTTATGCTTCTGGTTGGGAAAACTAACTTGGCTAAAAAGTAAGAGGGGCTACAAACAATTAGTCAAAGAAGTCCAAATAATGGAATTATTGATGGGATCTTGAAAAGAAAAGTCAAATGTTTCTCTTATATTTCTTAAATGAAATTCAGAAAGAGAACATTTTTTCCTCTGAATTTTTTTTCTCCTGATCTTTATATTTACCTTTTTCTCTACCCATCTTCTTCTCCAAGCATTCAGAGTAATTATTTGAAGTCAGAGATGAGAAAATAAAGTAAGGTTCCAGAAAGTATCATGTGATGAAAAAGCTACACTGACTAGGTGTCAGAAGAATTAGATTTCAGGGCCAACTCTGAATTATGAGTAAGCCACTCAGCTCATTCATTTCTCTCATTTATAAAATGAGAAGTTGGAAAAAAAATTTCTAACTTCCAATTCTAATAGAATTTTTTATAAACCTCCTAGCTATATTATAAATGCTTATTAGCTATGGACTTGCAAGCTCAATATTGCTTCAACAGTATAATATGGCATTCAAAAACTGTGAATGTGATCTTGGCTCTGTTAAAATGTAGTTTCCAGAAATGAGAAGGAGATTGTCCTGTTGTATTCTAGCCTATCAGATCCTATCTTCAGGACTGTGATCAGTTTGGACTACCATGGCTTAGGAAGGACATTGATAAGCTACACAATGTCCAACGGAAGACCAGCAGAAGGATGAATGAAAGGCCTCTCTTGAATTTAACTATATAAAGATCTGTTGAAAGACCCAGGACAGCCTTGGAGAAGAGGAAAATGATAACTATCTTTGATTATTTGAAAACATATCATATGGAACATGGACTTCTGTTTTGTTTGCCTTGTTTAGCCTGGAAGGAAAGAATGAGTCACCATGAATGGAAGACCCAAGAGTGAAATATAGTATCTGGGTAGGTAGCAGATTTCTCCTCAGTATTTTCAAAGAAAGAATGACCCTTTGTGATTTGTATTATATAGTAGGGGATCCTTTTGGAAAATAGGTTAGCCAGCTGAGACTGTTTTCAATGCTAAAATCTGTGATTCTATATTTCTAGTTCCTAGCACAGGGACTCATATTTACTAATAGTTTTGTTCCTGAATATGTCATTCTTAGTATCATCAAAAAATAAAATTAAAAACAATGCTTTTGCACTTACTTGTTCTTATACATATGGTGGAGATTACTTACCTAATCTGAGCTTCATCCAGCTCCTCCTTCTCCTCCTCCTAATTATCTCCCAAAAGTTTTCTGCATTTGGTATTTCTTCTTTGATCCAACTGTTACTAAGAAGGATTCTAAATCAAGCCATCCATATGCATCTCTGATTCCAGAAACTGTTCCATTAGGGTGGCCCAGAAGTAGGATTTTCACTAATAATGGCTAAGTAGTCCTCTTCAATAGGCCTTCAGGCAAAAGAAAAGCTTTTTCTAAACCCTTTCAATAGGTGTCATGATAAAGGCCCTTCTTGTGCTTTAGGGCCCTCCTTTAAGGAAAATGGAAGGCTGGAGTTTGGTGACCTTAAGCAACACTAAGTAGAATAAAGTCTTAGCTCTTTAAAGTGCAACAGTACGGAGATTCTTTTCCTTTTGATTTTGTCTCTCTTCATCACATCTGGCATATAGTCAATGTTTTTATAATCAATCAATAAGCATTTAGTGAGCACTTATAGAACAGACTAAGCTCTGGACAGGGATATAAAACAAAAGAAAACACAGTCTCTTTCCTTAAGAAAGTTTTATTCTAATGGCAGAGACAAAATAAATATACAAATCAATTTTTCAATCATGTCTGATTCTTCCTGTCCCCATTTGTGATTTTCTTGGCAAAGATATTGGGAATGGTTTGCCATTTCCTTCTCCAGATCTTTTTACAGATGAGGAAACTGAGGCAGAGTTAAGTGACTTGCCTAGGGCTGCACAACTTGAAAATGTCTGAGACCGGATTTGAACTCATGATGATAAATGTTCCTGAGCCAATTACCCATAAATCAGTACCCCAAGGTAAATACAGTATACATGGAAGGGGATATGAGAAGAGAAAGTCTGCAGACACTTGATGAATGGTTGATTGTTGGTTACATGAATGGCCTGAATTTAAACCCTGCATGCCCATCTTACAAACCACCTAAAAGAGGAAGGGGGAAATAAAGCTACAAACATGCTGATGTTCCTACAATTTCCCTAATGGGCCATGACGCTTCAGCTGACCCTGCAGTGATGGTGACATACGGACCAGAGCAAAGTTGTACAATGATCTGAAAAGGTCTAGCAGGGGACAGATTTAGCTTTGAGCTTGAATTTCCTAAAGTTGCCTTGGCCCCAAATTACTGCCTCGGGATCTCTTTCTAAGACCTACTCCAGCTGCTTATCTGAAGGCTCAATGGTGTGACTTTCTTCAGAGGAAAAGGAAGGGGAAATGGGCAGGGACTTGTTCTCCACCCTATCTAGCAGAGGAAGTCACAGTCAGAGCCAAAGCCCCAGGTTCTAGTCTTTAACCCACCACCCAATTGCTGTATGTTCCTCTGTGTTTTATACATCCTTATTTTACAAAGATGAGGAAGCTCCTGGTATAATGTTTTTGTAATCTCAAAGAATATCCATTGTAAAGGAGAACAAATAAAGGAGAACCAAAGGATCATGAATTCTAATGTACTTAAGTATTTGGCTCTGGACCTTTTTTGGCTTTATCAGCCCAACCAATAATAATAAAAGGAAGAATGATACACAGTGGAGGGAAAATGTGTTTTATTTAACACTCAATTTGAGTCTGGGTAAAAATATTGAGTTACATTTTCTCTTCATGGAAGCATTTTCATCAATAAGGCTAAATTCTGAGAATGATTTTCAAATATATGTTTTTGTAACTCATACCAAAGCTGACCTCAGATTTTGATAATACACAGACCAGGTTCAGTCTCAGAGAACAGACCCCAAAAGCAACTCTTCATCATTTTGCCCCATCCACAGTTATTTCTAGGAAATCTTCGAGTATACCTCACGTATTGTACATATTTAGGTTGTTACCTATGTAAGTAAAAGAGTCCCCAGCTCCCACATCAGCACTCAAGGGTGCTTTTATTTCACCCCACAGAATAATGAATAAAATACATAAAGGGACTCATAGTAGTCTATAAACATCTATATAATTCTTCTCCCTCTTTGGTGAGTCTCACCTTCCCTTCATTTCTCATAATATATTTGAGACTCATAGTACCATATTGTGGTTTGGGCTTCCCTCAAAATGGAAGCAAACTTGGAGATGCCTAAGAGTCAACCTCAAAGCTCTCCTGAGGTAATTTTCATCCCAGTATGCACACAACTCCAAAGCCCAATGGTACTAGATTAAGGATTTAGATTTCCCTCTAGAAAGAAAAGGAATTTCAGGTTTCTAGAAAGGCAAACCCATTCCTGTCAGATCTGTACTGTAGCTCATGGTATTAACAGAGGGCAAATTTCAGATCTTTTGTTT
Source organism: Sminthopsis crassicaudata (assembly GCF_048593235.1). Lineage (NCBI taxonomy): Eukaryota > Metazoa > Chordata > Mammalia > Dasyuromorphia > Dasyuridae > Sminthopsis > Sminthopsis crassicaudata. Next base: position 518,015,003 of record NC_133618.1, read on the forward strand.
CCCCCACATCAAAAGCCCAAATGCTGCATCTGCATTCCTTTTTTCTTATGACATGAAAACTTCTTAGAAATCCTCTCTCTCTCTCTCTCTCTCTCTCTCTCTCTCTCTCTCTCTCTCTCTCTCTCTCTCTTGTCTCTCTCTCTCTCTCTCTCTCGGATCCTTTTCTCCTTAAAAGACTGGGACTCCTGACAAGCTTGTCCCTTCTTCATCCAGGAAACTAGATTTCAGGAAGTCAGCCTGTCTAGGAAATTTTTCCTTTTCTATCCAAGAGGTAGGGCTCTGGAATCAGGGTTCAGAAATTCTCCTCTCTGGTTTCATGAGTGAGAAAGTTTACAAATGCAAAATACTTCTGCATTGTTGACTGGGGTCATTAGGAAACTAGCCACATTTTCCAGCATCCTCAATCTCTCTTAGTTCTGTTACTTTCTCAGGATTTCTTAGAAAAGGAACAAAAAGAAAGAAAGCTTATCTGAAACAGATACAAAACAAATCAAGCAGAACCAGGAGAACAGTTTTCACTATGACCACAAGGATGCAAAGAGATACAATTTTGGGAAGACTGGGATACTGATCAATTCAGTGAGCAGTCATGGGTTTAGAGGATAAAACAATGAATGGATCTGTGAGTTTCTTGATAATGAGAAATCCTAGATAAAGGAGTCCTTACTCTCAATTCCATTCAACCTTCTCTGATCTTATTCAGGATCATATAAAGCCATAAGCACTAGGAGCAGTATTTGAACCCATATCCTCCTGCTCTATAGCTGATTCTTTTATTCATTGTCCCCACTAGTAATAATAGTAGTCCTTCTACCATATCTGTTTATCTACTAACATTGCATTAAAGTCTTAAAGTCACAGAGGACTGATAGTTAGGCCTGCTTCCTCTGTCCAGAAGAGAAATGTATGACTATAAACATATATTATTTTCAGATTTGGCCACTGTTTTTATTCATTTTGCTTGATTCTATTTATTTATCATAAGGGAAGGTTCTTGGTTGTGGAAAGAAGAATCCAGGAGTCATTGAAAAGTGACTATCTTAATATGAAAAAAAATTAAAGAAAAAAGCATCGATCAAATTATTATTTTAAAGAGGGTGTACAATGAGCTCATTCTGATCCATACTGGCCGAGTGATCCTAGGCAAATCATTTAATACTTTAGTACCCCAAGTAATAATCAACTGTATTGGCAAAGAGAATATTTCTTAGGAAGTCCCTCACACCAAGGAAATCACTAGGTAAATAAGTTCTAGAGAGCTATTTGAGACAAGGAGAAGTTGGGTGACTTATCCAAGGACACTGAGGAAGTGGGATTTGAACCTGTCTTGTTGATTCTAATCCTAATGCTTTAACTATTACCACTATTTACAAGCTGCTATGTGCCATCTCCATCCGTTTGTCCTCGTTCTGGCCATATCTCCCACTGTAACCTAGGCTGCAGATGGCCAACTGTTAGACTTGGAGTCAAGAAGCCCTGAATTCAAATCCTACCCCAGCTAATAGCTCTGATTAGTACTTTAACTTCACTTTCCCTTTCTGTAAATAATAGCACCTACTTCACAAGGTTGTGTGGATCAAATGGGATAACGGATGTAAAGTGCTTCGCAAATCTTAAAAGCATTGTCTAAATGCTAGCTATCATTATTATGAAGCACTTCCCTAATGGGAGATAAGTAACAGAATAAAAGGCAATACAGCCAGAGTCCCCCCACCTGCCTGCTCACCGCTTTGCATTTTCAGGAATGAAGGCTTCTGCCTCTCACTTCCTTTTAGCTGTTCCACAACTTCCAGAAAATGCTGCATCTATATGAGAAGTATTTTTGTTTCCCAGCTGTTTTGAATGGAAGAGCTAAAAGCAGCTGATTTAGGCACAACTGTGCTTTTTTTGCACCTAAATTTCTACTCACATACTAGCCCAGGGCCAAAAATTCAAGCCAGCAAATTTAGCTCCAGAGTGTGAGCATTAACAAGAAGGAACCGTTACCACCTATGAGCTCAAGCATAAGGAAGGAGCCATTCCACCTTGACCTCATATTCCCCAAGGGTTCAATCCAAATTCTCTATCTAGAAAGTCTGAAGCTACTTAATGCTTTTTCACAGCTTTTCCTAAGGTCATAGAGAGCCATGGTAAGAAGAACAGAAATCATGGCCTTCAAGATGCTTAGCTGCTACTCTGATGCATCTTGCAGCAACAAGAACAGGGGATTAAAAAGTGGAAAGCAATGATGGAGAGTGAACTCCCTGGCTATCCTTTCTGGTACATTTTCTCCACTCTGGGTTTTCAGCATATGTTCAGTTTGGTATGTTCTTGATAAGATGTCTGTTCTAATTCCTGACTCTTCATTCTTAATTGAGTCTGTTCTCAAGGTTAATGCATCTTGATCGATTGTACCCCAGTGAAAGAGGAAAAGAGTCACTTCAGAGAATGTTCAGGCTGTGAGATCTAATCTTGGCTTTGGCATTGCCATGCTGTGTGACCTTCCCTTCCCTGGGCTTGGTCCTTGTCTGTGAGATGGGGATAATCACAATGACCTTTCTTTGTGGGATGTGGGAGGAATTGCTAACAAACAGTATTCTGTAAACGCTTCAGCGTTTGAAACACGCTTAGTAATTAAAATGAAACAGACCAGCAAGATAGAGCTACTAGAACCACAGGGAGTGGGAGCAGGTAAGGAGCGCTCCGAGCCTGACCTGGCCAAACAGATCTGAAAGATCCACCCTGAGGAAGCAGCTTGGCACAAATGCTTTCCATGTATTCAGAGAGAAAAAGTGTGTGTATATGTACATATATATATTTGTATATATGTATATGTACATGCATGTGCATATATAAATAAGTAGAAATGTCAGTATATACGTATATGTGTACAAATATGTACATACATGCTTATGTGCATGTACACATATACAAATAGGTAAGTAGGTATGTGGGCATATATGCAGGTATATAAGCATATGTATACATGTGTACACAGATAACTTCATGTCTACTTATTTATATACCTTATGTATATGTGTATATGCATTACAGATACATAGGTGTGTATCCTAACATGCATACATGTCTATGTGTATTTAGGTTTTTTTTTTTGCAGTGAGATGTACAGAAATTTCAGCTAAACTGCACTCCACTATATTCTATAGTTCTCTATATTCTATAAAACAGAGAAACTCAGAATATATATTTATATACATATATTTATATATAGTCTCCTTCCCTTTCTCCCTCCCTCCTTCCCTCACAACTGATGTCAAGATTAGCTCTGGTTTTGAATTTAGAATATTTATGAATGAATTCCAGATAATGAATAAGTGACTGTATTAAAAGTGAAATCCTGTGCCTATTTATAGGATAGGTATCATAGAGTATACTATAAAATGCATAAAATAGGCTATAGAATGTACAGGATTGTCCATAGAAAATCACAAACTATAATGGAGTATAAGTCTTGCTGATTTGAAAATTCTATAGACTTCCCTTCAAAAAATCAGAGGTCTCTCTCTCTCTCTCTCTCTCTCTCTCTCTCTCTCTCTCTCTCTCTCTCTCTCTCTCTCCCTCCCTCTCTCTCTCTCCTCTCCTCTGTGTGTGTATATATACACACAGATATATAAAACATATACAGTCAGATATATACTATGTGCACAAATGTGAAGGGGAGAGGGGGCAAAAGTATTCTGTGGTTCTCTATATGAAAATAGAGAACCATTCTTATTGCTCAAGCTCCAATAGAGTGAAGTTTAACATAACTTCTCCACTTCTATGGTCATGCAGGAAGCCCTGAATAATTATTTGGTTGAGTTATTATTTTGCAAAATGGGATTTTGAACTCATTGATCAGACAGAGCACAAGTTCCTTGAAAGCAGGATTATTATATTTTTGTCTTTGTATCACTACTAGCAGGGAAAATGAAACTGGTTGATCTTTTAAGCTCTACAATTGTAAGTTATAGTGGACTGAGGTGATAGGGTGTCTAATGGGGTTTCCTAGGAAGTGGTGCAGTGCAAAGAGAGCTAGGCCTGGAGACAAGAAGACCTGAATTCAAATATAGCCTCAATCACTTAATAACTATATGACTCTGAGCAAGTATTTAATCTTATTTGCTCCAGTTTCCTCATACATGAAATGAGGATAAAAAGATTATTGAATAGAGATGAACAGGGGCACCATGATTAGACTACTTTTTAAATAAAATATGTTTTGACAACTTGGTGGAGGATAAATTGGACTTGAAAAGACATGAGGCAGGAAAAACAATTAGAAGACTATGGTAATTGTCCCCACCTGTCAAGGTTGCTATAAGGATGAAATGTGATAATAAATTTTAAAGTTCTTAGCATAGTGTCTGGCACATAATAACTGCTATATAGATGTTAGTTATTATTATTGTTAATGTGTCAACCAGCAGGTTAAAGCTACCATGATGGTCAGTATAGGATTTAGAGGCTCCAGAGAAATAGGGACATCTAGTCATAAAAAATGAGGAAGATGTTATTGATGATGATGATAATAATGAAGCTTTAACTAATTAGCTAAAGATAAATGAATCTCCCAGAGGTGACACTTCTGGAGTTAGGGTTACAGGAACCGAAATATTCTTAACTAGTGATGTCCTTAGGAACTTCATGGGGAAGAGGGATGAGAAGTAGGTAAGAAAATAAAATTCAGCTCAGAGACATTGATGTCACCATCATCACCCACCTATTCTACCCTCAGACTGTTCTCATCACTACCCAAACCCAACCAGGAACCTTCTGGAGAAACATAATATGGTGGAGAGAGTGCTGAGAATAGAACCAGAAAGAGGTGGATTTGAATCTTTCCTCAGACATTTACTGGCCATGTGACCATAAATAAGTCCCT